>NC_137108.1:33547250-33802250 GCF_949357685.1 Gobio gobio
TTATTAAAATTTTGGCTGATAGTGATACCAACAAGTAGACTGGGTAAACCCAGCCTGATCTGCCGGGGATTTGATTTCGCCCTGCAACTCAGTCTGGAAACCTGTACATTAATTTCTACTGCTTCTGTTACACTTTTGCGGGAACCAATCACGGACTGGCTTATCCACCTGGCGCGCTATTGGCGGGTTTAACAAGATGACGGATAGAGAAGTGATGGGTCGATGCCCGTTGATCACGCCTCTAGTGGTCTGATTGGTTGAAGGACTATCGAATTGCGTACGGAGTCATTTAATTTATGCTTGTTTATCACGCCTCTTGTGCAGTAGAAATACAGAGCAGACTCCCCAGACCAATGTTCAATCTTAAATTGAGCTTGGTCTGGTGAAGCCAGACAAACCAATAAGTTGATCATTCTTTATTATAATTGACAAAAAATAAGACTACATAATTTTGTCAAAATTAATTAAAAACAGTCATTTTTACATTTGAAAATAGTTAAATGCAACAAGTGAATTTAGGCATCACAACATTATATTGTACAGTATATAAAAAAGGACATTCAGTTTGAGATTTGTTAAGGCTAACATTTGACTATTACATTAGATTTATTTTTTATGTATGTGATTAAGTCACTGCAAAAGTAATCTGCATGTAAAAATACAGGAAACAAGCATGCAAAATTAAATATCAAATATGACTTTTAATATCAGCCAATAACCTGGTATTGTGCATTCCTACTTCAAAATGCTACTTTCCAAGTGCTGAAATGGTTTTACCTTGATACACTCAGGGATAATAATGGACTACAAAAGAGTACAAGTTTTCTATGCTAATTTTAATATAATCCTAGGGCTGTGCGATATTGAAGAAAAATACCTTGTTAAATAATGCGAATTGATATGAGATACAGTATTGCTTTAAGCATGTAAAATCTATTTAAATTATATTAAAAAATGTATTTAAGAAATGAGAATGATACCATTTATGCGTTTCACATTCTTTCTGGGAAAAGAAAGCATCACTACAACTTCTGAAAGTGAGCAGCAGTGTTTTAGCAGAAATTAATGTCACAAATCTGACAAAATATAATTTTAACATCAATGTAAACAAACAAAAAATGTAATGCCAATATTTAAAGACCAAAAACTCTTTGCTTGACTTGGTATATAGTTGTATCAACCTAAAACTTAACATCAAGAACATCCAGGCAAACAAACACACCTGAACTAAGGGTGGACGATTATTTTTGTTATTTTAATATATCTTTGTTATTAAAAATAAGAACTAAAAACTATAGTCTTCACATGAATTAAATATACACTGATACATAATAAAGCTGCAAAGGTTATTCAGCCAAGAGCACTGAGTGATTATCTCTTTTTCTTTTGTTGTTTGACAGACAGCAGCAGGTTTACTGTATTAGCAGGTTTACTATATTAGCAGGCTGTCACTTTAAGACCTAATGCACGGATCCTATTGACACGCATTCGGTTTCTTTCCCCAACTGATATCGCTCACTTAAAGCATAACCAACTGTGTTTACATGAATACTCATCAAGACAGCCATTTTGACATAATTGTGTGTGTATTTGACAGTTAGAGTGTGTGTCATGGCACGAAACAAAGCTGAAGGGATCACACGCTTTCAGAGAGGCGGACGTTTCGGACCTTGTGCGCACGTTTCGGTGTGTGTGTCAGACAGCAGACAGCGCGAGACTGCAAGGAGTTGTTTTTTTAATGTCAAGCAAGTCACATAAGTAACAGTTGTGTGACCAGTCTATTCTCTGCTATATGCGTCGACTTAAAACGTACACTGTCACACTGTTGAAGTAGCCTATTAAAATCATTCATATATTGCGTGCCGTTGCGATATGAACATTTGCAATATTTTAATATTTTCGATATTTTGCGCAGCCCAACAACTCACTCAGGATTATCATGCAATTGTTTACAACTGTGTTTAAAAATAATTTGAAATGTAAAGCAAAATAAGTTTGAACCCTCGCCTTATGAAATATGAAATGAGATTGAAAATCAATATGAGAAAATAAAGATTCAACTGCTGCATGTGCCAGCTTGTGATGCCTATTGAAGCAAAAACATTTTAATTTCCTCAAACAAAGCCTTCCCAGCTGTGTTTCAAGCGTAAGCCTGGCTCTCTGAGGTCAAGTCTCTTTCTACCAAGACTCTGGTACTTGAGCTGAAGGCCTTTTTGGTGAGAGAGCGCAGTTAATAGATTTTCTTTCTTCTCCCTTCTGTTGTTGTGGAAAACTATTATGGATTCTGGAAAATTCTTGCTGGGGCTCTTTTGTGCCATGAGCCTATGAGAAAAAGCGAACATAACAACAAGCTGTCTAAAAAACCCTGGCCTTCAAATATTGCTGAAATGCAATTTCACCAGCTCTTCTATACCAGCGCCAGTCCATTTCACAGCCACAATGGCCATCCATTTCTTCATTTAGTCAGCCCAGCACGCCTGGAACAATGAGCATGGGAGAATGACAACAGGTAATTTAAAGGGCTAGGTAAGAAGGATGTGAGCAGGAGGTGGCCCAACTCTGGCCCAACACCACAGACCACCACCAGCTACCTTCTGGTCCTCACCAGATTAAAAAAAAACACCAAGTGGGCGACTGTTTTCCCTTTTCTGTCTTTAGATTTTTGGCTCTGAGAGTTAATCAGGCTTGATTGGAAACAGATGATAAAAAAATTATCATCTGACGTTTACAACACAACGTTTTAGTCAAGGCCATAGTGCAAGATAAGCGAGTACATCCCTCTCAAAACTTCCGCCGCCTTTCAACAGCTGAGGATGCTATGTATACAAAATAAGCTCCCCTCCTGAAGAAAACGAGACCCTCTCCCAGAAGCACGGGGTGAGCAAAGAGGAATCATGGGATATGTGGCCGGGCAGGGGGAGGAGCAGAGCTCAGGATCCCATCTCTACACAGCTGCAGTCGTTCTTCAGGGAATCCGACCGGGGAGCACCACTCAAGCGCCTAATGCCATTAATGAGCGCAGTCATGCGGCAGTAACGGAATTGGAGCACAGCTTCTCCAGCAAGAGCTTGGCTGCCCCTGGAGTGGCGGGAGACCAGTTAGGCTGGGCTTAGATGAACTTAACTTTGATACACCAGATCATGAGGGCATGGACAGGGACAGGGACAGAAACAGATTCGATGACTGTTAACTTAAGCATCATGCAAGGACAAGGTGGTAGCATATTTCAATGCTATGTGAAATTTTATACACTAGGTTTTGCTGATCACTGAAAGAAGAAATGAGAATTTTAACAGACACTGTGCCTCGGCATTTGCTGTCAGTCGGAGGTGTCGTCTACCAGGGAAAACAAGCTTTCATGGCACATGGTTAAAAAAAAAGACAGACAACTGTGACAGAATGCATTTAAAAATGCATAAAAAAAAATAAAAAATGCCAATAGGAAGAAAACTTTGAAACAACTTTTCCAAGATACGTCAAGAATAGCAGGTGGAGAACTAAAGGCGAAATCCTAAATAATCAGAGGAGGATTTCTACTGTGCTGTGTGGTTATAAAGAAGCATTGAGTTTTAAAATACTACACTATGCATAGCAGTCCCAGAAGTTGTGTATACTCTTACAAGCACAGTCCCACTCAGGCAACCTGGGATTAAAGGGACAGTTCACCCAAAAATTACCCCATGATTTACTCACCCTCAAGCCATCCTAGGTGTATATGACATTCTTCTTTCAGACGAATACAATCGGAGTTATATTAAAAATTGTCCTGGCTCTTCCAAGCATTATAATGGGAGTGAATAGAGGATGATATTTTCAAGGACAAAAGTGCATCCATCCATCATACATCCACACAGCTCTGAGGGTTAATAAAGGCATTCTGAAGTGAATCAATGTGTTTGTGTAAGAAACAAACTTTATAAACTAATAAAAACTTTACAAAGTAAAAACTAAACTTTATAAACTAAAATAACTAGCTTCCGACAGACGGCTGCATGTATCAATTTACGGCAATTCTTTACCTGATGCATGGCATATGTTGAACGTGAAAGCGCAGAGAATAGAGAAAGAAAGAAAAACACTGGTCAGAATTTTTAAAGAGAAATTACGGAGGATTTCGATATAAGACAAGAGGAGCTTGAGTTTGTTGCCGAGCCCTATTTGTTTGAACCGTGAAAGGCGTCAAAGCTTACGCTACTCATACATCACGCCTTTTTGGTGCAAGTCAATTTGCGTAGGCTATCTGCCGGAAGCTAGTTATTTTAGTTTTTAAAGTTTTAAATATGGATATTTTTCTTACACAAACGCATCACTTCGCTTCATAAGGGCTTTACCAACCCCCCGCAGCCGTGTGGATATCTTTTATGATAGATGGATGTACTTTTTTGGGCTTCAAAATGTCATCCTCTATTCACTGCCATAATAAAGTTTGGAAGAGCCAGGACAATTTTTAATATAACTCTGATTGTATTCGTCTGAAAGAAGAAAGTCATATACACCTAGGATGATTTGAGGGTGAGGTAATGGGGTAATTTTCATTTTTGGGTGAACTATCCATTTAAGCCCCCTGCTCAAGGGCATAATGGTGATGATGGTGAGTCCATGACTCGCTCCAAAAGTTTAACAGAGTAACTTCAACATGTGTCCAAAGCAGCGCTGCTGCTGGAGCTCTAGGTGGAGCCAGGGAGCTGCTGTATGACAGAAAGCAATCATCCAAAGTGACATGCAGGAGCTAAAGACTGAATTAACAGCATGTGATTCCAGTACCACAAAGTTTAATATATCACCTATAAGAGACAAATCAAGTGAGGGTGTCAATGTAGTTTGTCTTTACAGCCTTTTCTGTACAGTACCCTACTGAAAAAAAGCACTCTTTTCTTACAATAATTATTACATTTAACTGAATAGCAAGTGAATTAATCAATATTATCATAAATATTCTAGACTTTAACTGTCCAAAGTAATTGTGAAATCCTGCTCTGGAAACCCCACTTTTGCAAGGTTAACCCACATTGCTGTGCTAATAATTGTACAGTAAGAATTTATTAGAAATTGAACCTATCACAATTATATGCCTCATATTTTGAGCTTCGAACAGTAAACGAAAAGCCATGTACTGTATATAAAAAAAAAAAAAATGTATAAGTGAGACTAGTCATTATTTAAATTGGTTGTGATCTGTATGTATACATTCATGGTTGCTGACACCACAAATATTCAAATAAGAATGTTAACTTAGGATTTAGGAATGTTCCTTGTGATTATAAATACCTAGGATTAATAAATAAAGAATGAGTTGTGTGAAACGTGAGATGAAATAACCAGGGCTCCAGACTAACGTTTTTCACTAGGAGCACAGTGGCCCCCAACTGAAAATTTTAGGGGCACAACCAGAAATTTTAGGGGTGCACACCGTAAATCAACATGCTAACCAAATCTACTAATTTCCACTGTATTACTAATAGGGATGGGTATCGTAAAGGTTTTAATGGTATTACTACTCTTACCCATACTGCTTATCGATCCGGTACTTGAACAGTATTCTTACCGGTTCTTTTTATTATACTTTATATTTTTTTTTTATAAAAAAAAAAAAACATAATTAAGAACATAATTAACATGGCTTTATAATCTGAAAAGTAAAAAATCTATAGCAAAAGAAACCGCAAAGTTTGAACAAAAAAATAAAACATCTATTGTAAACGGACCAGTTGCAGGCATTCGGAAGGTCTGCTAACATTAATATTACAGTAAAGAACAAACCTACAAAGAAATCTAATAAAGTAATGAAATGTAAAATAACACTGCATAGTTTTCACTGTATAAATTGATAGATTAATGCTTATAAAAGCTAAAGTTATTAATTCAAGAGATGTGAATATTTTCTATTTGCCTTTTGTTCGATTCGAATTAATGGCTCAATCGTCAGCAGGTTTATTAGACGCTGCCCCTTTAAGACCGATCGAATGTAGAACTAATAATATCATATTCTCCTATTTCTCCAAACTATTTACGAACATTTAAGATATAAACTGTTACTCTCCAATTCGGTCATTTTGACACCGGCTATTTGTTGTTTATTTGATGGTTTAGACGCACACACGAAGCCTAAAATATAAAGTGCAAGTGAGTCCATTTCGCAGCACACACACACGCCGCCTTGAATTTGGAAACAGCGTCTCTTGCGCGGATTATTGTGCATTTAATAACTCTTTATTATCAAACACATCCCGCAGTTTAACAACAGTAGAGACTGCAGTTTACAACAATCACTGAATCTGACGTTTAGTTTAGGTTTAGGGAGAAATGACAGCGCGAGGCTGTGAAGGGAAGGATGTCGCGCTCGACTGAACACGGCTATAGGAATAGTTTTATCTCATACCATCTTTTTATAATTCTTGTAAGCCAAAATCGAAAATAAAATTAGATTAATATCACAGCACATCCCTAAAGTTTAAGCAGACTAAACTTTTGTTTAGTTCTTGGCCATCGTCACTCAAGCTGACTGTGTGTGTGTTCGCTGCAGCTCCACGTGAGCTCGCTCTCTCTCGCTCTTCTGATTTGCGAATTGCAAAAATGCATCACGGACAAATGGTTTAATATTCTCTCATATAGAAACGGCTGGCAAAGATAGAATTTGCCAGACATAATGTCTATCAATTATAATTAGTAAGTGTATTTTCTTAATTTCTCCAGTACCGACAGCAGGCAAATTTACTGGTCGCACATGTGCGACTGGATGTAAAATTCAGTCGCACACTCTCAAATTTTAGTCGCAAAATGCGACCATTTAGTCGCACTCTGGAGCCCTGAATAACCCAGGATTCTATTTAACTGGGGTTTAGAATGACCCAAGGTTACCGCTTCCTAAGTGTGAAAAGCCTCATATATTGTGAAAAATGCTATACATGTTAAGTGAATAGGAGTGGACACTCGAGAAAAAAACAGCAGATTTTTGGTCTATGAAATATCACAGTGCTTTCTGTGCTTAACATTGTGCGCGTCTCCTCATTGTATCTGGAAAACTAAAAACGAGTGATCCCAGGACAAAGGTCAGTGACTACAGTTACTAACATGGCATTGCTGTATACAGAGAAACAATGAGGAGCTTCTAAAAGAGCCATTTGAAAGAAAACCCAGCTCTTATTTGAGCTCCCAAAAGCGCTTAAAAACATGGCAATTTTCAGGTTAATCTGTAAATAAGAGTCAGCTTCTAATCAAAGAAAAATCTTCACAACAGCATAATGACTGTCACTACTAGCAGATGAAAAAGTGGAAAAAGAGAAGTCACACTTCTTGTTTTCCTGTGGAATAACTACCTGAGGCCGCCTTTGCGGAGTGCTTCTGCAGGAAGTCCAGAGTCTGAGCCAGGGCCTTCTTATTGCAGTGAGTGGAGAGCTCTTCTTTACATTCAAAGCACCTGTTAAAGGAGAGCAAAACATCAATTAATGTCAAATGCATTTTACAAAAGAGAAAACCTGTCTTTAAAATCTGCATGTATTTGACTAAACATACAGTAAAAACAGTAATATTGTGTTTTGTATTTTAATAAATGTTTTAATGTCAATTAGTCCAGTGATGTGAAACATTTATTTTCAACAGTCTTTACTCCAGTCTTCAGTATCACATGACTCTTCAGAAATCATTCAACTTTTTTCTTTGATGAATAGAAGTTCAAAATATCTAATAAAAAAAAACAGTAATAATGAAAATGTTTAATTTCTTTTTAAAAAGAATTTACCCTAAACTTTTGTGTATATGGATAAATGATAAAATAATCATGCAATACAGCATAAGCAATTGATGTTTCCTACCAGGCCTTCCATGTACTGAGACTGATGGTGATACAGTGAGAGTCAGAGCGATGAGCTTGCTGGTGTTTTGTGGAATGCTGTGTTTCTGCCTGGTTACAGCCCTGGAAGAGAGAGCAACAATAGCATGGTTGCCATATATATATATATGAGATAGAGATAGAGATAGAGATAGAGATAGAGATAGAGATCTGGTCAAGTTTTGGTCAATAAACTTTTTCCCACTGTCAAATCAAGGTCAAACAAAGTCTCTGCCATACTTCCAAATCTGCTGAACAGCGTAAATGATCCATACAAATACTGTGAGTAAAAGGCAAAGGAAACAGTAGGATCATTCAATCTAATTTTAAGAAGCGCTGCACAACCAGGAATAATAATATGTCCTTTTAAGCATAGGCCTAATAAAAGTTCATTTCCAATGGTTTTGACACTTGCAGTACCCACCAACACTACTGCGCATTAGATCAGCTTTTTAAAAAATGTATCATCTCTTTTCACAACACTAACATTCAAAAGTTTGGGGTCAAAAATGTATTCAACGTTGATAAAAAAAAATTTTTTAAAAAGTAATCTTAAGCACCAAATCAGAATTTTAGAATGACTTCTGAAGGATCATGTAACTGAAAACTGGATGTCAATTCAAAAACAATTCAAATCACAGGATTTTTAAAAAAATTATAATAATATGTCCGTTTTTTTCCAGTATTTGCGCAGTAAGGAGACTTAGGAGACTATATGAAAATCTTACTGCCCCTAAACTTTTAGGCAACGTTCACACATCAGCAACATTTTTTTTTTGTACACAAAAATGCCTTAAAAATGCATAAATGTTTAAAATAACTTGTCGATTACCCTGCTATGTATGGACATTTTGTTTTGAAAGTTTTGAAAGTAAAGTTTCTAATTTTTGTGAAATATGAATATGCCACAAACAACCGGTCACTGTGCTGCACTAACAGAACAGCATACAATTTAACACAATATACTAGTACTGCAGAGTAGGGCTGGGCGATACAAAATTTTTTTTTAAATCGATAATTGGCTTACAAAATATTGCGATATCTGATTATATCGTCTACCCGAGTACTGCACCCGCCGGAGACAACACTGCCGACATACACCGTAAACACACATCATGTTGAGTTTGGCTGCACTTTATCTGATTAATAGCATGTGATTCAGTTAGTTTAATTTCATTATTGAAACATTAAAGGTTTTACTTTGGTTAGCTTTGCTTTTATGTTAGTGTTGCTAATAAGTTACACACTGTTCTTATCAAATTTGTGTTTGAAATTTTGTTTCGTGAGGAGAACTGAATCCAATTTTAAATTCATGGCGAAGATGGACATTCTGGTGGTGATTGTAAGAATGATACATACATGTTGATGTCACATAGCAATGTGTCTTGCCTATTTTATTCATGAGGTCTGGTGTTTCTCTTTCTTTTTGGCATTATTGCCTGTGAAGACACATTTGATGATGATAAGTTTAATTTCCTTAATTATAATAGGTAGCATTGTTTTTAAACTTGTATTCAAGCTATAATGTATTTTTTTTTTTACTATAATCAGGGATTAAAAACGAATTGGTTCGTTCCGTATGAGAAAAAAAATTGGTAAGGTTATATAAGGTTATTTTTTTCTTTCTGGTTAGAGTTATGGTTAACTCTAGAGTCTGGTTATGTATTTTATTTTTAATCTAAAACAAAGTATAACCTTCCCAATAAGCTATAGGTGCACCTTGTGATTTTTTTTATTTATTATGTACACTATATTAATTAATATTCAGAAACAGGTGCAGTTACATATCCCTGCTATCCCAAATTTATAGGATTACAGTTAATTGCAGAATTTACAGTTAAATTATTTTTGTCTGCAGAACAAAATAAATTGCATGAAAATGAATAGCAACGTTAACTTAGGAATAAAAGATATAAAATCAAGAAAAAAAAAACGAAAGTAAGGATAAATGTGACCCTGGACCACAAAACCAGGCGTAAGTCGCATGGGTATATTTGTGGCAATAGCCAACAATACATTGCATGGGTCAAAATGATAATTCTTCTTTTATGCCAAAAATCATTAGGATATTAGGTAAAGATAATGTTCCATGAAGATATTTGTAAATTTCCTACCTAACTTTAAAGGTGATTTTCTCAATATTTAGATTTTTTTTTTTTTGATTTTCAAATAGTTGTATCTCGGCCAAACATTGTCCTATCCTAACAAACCATACATCAAATGAGCTTTGTGGTCCAGGGTCAGAAATTATGTTTGACAATGAACACATCTCCAAAGCACAGTCTCATACACAGACAATTATTTTTTTATTATTAACTACTAGTAGTGATGCACCGAATTGAAAATTCTGGGCCGAAACCGAAAATTTAGGATGCACTTGGTTTTTAACAGTTGTGCAAAAAAAGATCCACTATTATCTGAATAACTGCACACAAAATCACAGAATGGTTCTCATTAAGAACATGAGATGCTGCACTGAATAGTCTCACTGTCTGTCACTGTTCTCCGGGAAAAAAATGGCATTTGGGGGGTTAAATATTAGTTTTTTTGGCAGGGTTGCCTGCTAAAATTCGCATTCCTGGGTCTAAAAATGACATAATTTGGGGTCGCTTCAACCCGCGGACATGGAAAAACATCCCGCAGGACAACCGCGGACTTGGCAACAAGGCTTGGGGCAGATAAATACCTGCGTGCAATCCGCGCAAGCAATGGAAAGCGGCCGTCGTTCGCGGCAATAGTCAAGGGGATTGTCGCTTCTGGCAATGGGTAGTTCAGCTGGATATGTCTCCATTTGTTCTCATACCGCTGACATGTAATATTTGATAGGCAGACGCGTCGCGTGATAACAGCTCGACCGAGTGAAACCTAAGTGCTTGCGGACGGATGGGAGGGGCGGGTGTCATTTATTTTCGCTTTACGTTTTCGGCAGTTTTTTTTATTTCGCCCCGAAACCGATAATGCCATTTTCGGGCGAAAATTTTCAGCGGCCTAAAATTTCAGTGCACCCCTAACTACTAGTCTATAGATCCTGCACATTAACTTTTTTTCCAGGGGGTGGACAAATATGGTTATTTGGCAAACAAAAGAAAAAACAACAGTATTTGAAAATGATTTACCTTGAAACTAACTAGTAAGGTATCTGCAATTTGCATTGACAGGTTCAGACTACATATTATGGTGGTGTAATAATTTCACTTTTGGGCCCAAACAAGGGACGCCAATTATGTATTGATTTTACCTTCGTCCATCTAAGGACGTAAAGTAAGGTAGTGATTGGTACTCACGTCACCGCGGACGTTGATTTTTGGATCACACGTCACTTAAGGTGTGGTTATGAGTACATTAGATGACCACCTTCCCCCTATCTTAGTTTGGGACACTAGTCAAGGTCTTTTACCTTGGCTCTATGAGAACACTCCAAACAGGAGGCGGTTCAATCATTTTAGATTGAATGTAAAGTGGGGAGAGTTAGTCAGCTGATTTATCTGAAAGATTGGTGAGATTTCTAACTTGTAGAGCCTTTTCTGTATTATCAGCACAAGTAAGACATAATTGTAATAAAATTGATTTTATTAACAAAAGATAAACAAGAATAACTAACACAACTACTAAATGAATACAATTAATGATAAAGGAATAAAGTGCATAAGAGACATAAAATACATGTGATTAAGTTGAGTGTGGCTATGGAAGAGTTGCGTTATCTTATGGAAAGATAAACTGTTGTTTCTCTGAAACTAAGGTGAAGAACCTTATTATGCATCAAACAAATAAACGAAAGATTATTTGTTATTAACTAGCATCAGTTAAATTAACTCTAATGTAAATTAGAAAATCATATACTGATAATATACAACAATGCCAAGGTTTCTGGAAAAAGGTTTGGTTAAGTGATATTTACGTTCCGCGTGGTTGAGTAAGCAGTCCGATGGAGGTGACTTCTTCCACTGGTTGTGCTGGTGACAAATGCAGTGGGAAAGGAGCTGGAATCCGTTTCAACAGTCTTGAACATGAAGATCTGTGGGATGCTGATCTCCTGGAGCACCAAAGGGTCCTAAAATCTGGAACACGCAGATGAAAGAACCTCGAAGTGAAGGTTTGCTCTCCTGAGCTTAACCTCGTTGCAAATGTCTCTGTGTGTCTTCTGACTCTGTGGGTCAGACACTCAGGACTTGGTCAATCCGCTTTGCTCTCTCTGGCATGGAGACTCGGGACGTGCTGTAGTCTCGCTGGACTAAAACTCTGAACGTAGTGGTTGTTAATGTCTCTTTCCTCAAAGGCTGGAGGCTCAGAACGTGGTCGTATCTGTTGCTGCCTCACAAGCTGTATATTCAGATCCTTGGATCTTTTGTTGTCTCTCTGGATGAACCAGAGGCTTAGAACTTGGTGAACTGTTACAGTCTCATCCTTGCTGGTGAGACTCAGAACTTGTTGCTCTGTCACAATCTCTCTCAAGGAGAAATTCAGAACAAGGTGTGTCTGTTGAAAGGGTACCTTTATCCTTTTCCGAATAGGAGGAGATTGCAATTTGGCGCTTCTCCATTCCAGTGTTGCAATTGGCTGCTGGCATCAGAGGGGGTCCACAGTGAGACTCACCCTCCTTTCTCCTGTGGAACTCATTTGCATACTGTACACAGTTAGAAGTCTTTAAAGTGTCTTTAAAGTTTACCAATGCATTTCTCACTTTCCAAACCACCATCAGAATACCCTTGGAAATATTCTAAACAAATAGAAACCAAATATGATGGGAAAAGATTGAACTGTTCATTCATTTGTTCATTAACAGCTGATTCTGTGTAAGATGTTGCATTACAAATAGCTGTCACTGAGAATACTTATTTCTCTGAATAAGTATGAAATGGATGTGTGTAGTTTACATCAGTCTTAAGGTTTCCAAACATAGTTATGAACGGATTTAGATGAATCATTGTGGTCTTTGTTTCACCCAGTACTGCTAAGGTCCTGTGGAATTTTTATGGCAGTCATAGACCAGGACACTAGAGATGTGGGTGAAGGGCAGGTACTGCATTTGGGCCAATGAGATGTCTTGTCCTTCCTGGGCTTGGTACAAGAGCTGGTCTTTTTGGCCTCTAAGAGGTGTCTGGATGTTGTCATAGCATCTTATCTGATGGCGTTGGACAGTTTGTTTGTCTCAGTCTACCAAGATCCAATCAAAATGTAGCAAACCTTTGTCCACTGTTATGGACAGAGAGTGGCCCGGCCATAAACTGGGCCCTGGAATGTGCTGTCCACTACAGTGGGTTATTTGAAACAGCAATACCAAGACAGGTTAATTACTACAATATGGTGCAAACACATGTAACATTTAGGATGCTTTTGATATCAAGTTTTGCTGGTTAGCTTTGTCCTTGACAGGGTACAAGATGACCTACAATCTAAAACCTGACATTTTTGAAATGGTTTTGTTCAAAAGAAATAATGTTTAATTATATACTAGGAAATTAATATAAAAAGACAGTTTACTACAGAAAACTACAGTTCAGTTTAATTAACAACAAAAACATTAAAGTGATACCTCAGCTGTGTTGCTCCCAGTAATCTTGTTGTGTGTTGGAGAGCACAGACTGCTGTTCTATGACCGGGGTCTAATTCGTGACGTGGTAGCACTTTTTTTTTAACACGCAGAAACAAGGAGCTGGTTCTTTTCATTTCTTACACCAGCTACCAAAAGGCTTTCCGTCTCTGCCTATTTCTCAAGACATTCAACTGTGCTCTCAGAGTTGGTTATACTTATAAAGAGCCTTCGAGTCATCTTCCACCACAGGTGTAATTCACGTTGGATCACTCTCCCACTGTAGATACAACTTACTGTATATTTATGCCACTTTAGCATAGCAATCATTTGAATATACAGATACGAGATATCGCGCTAATATCCTGTCAGTCATGAATGAGCACGTCTGCCTGCTGATCACTGATTGGCTGGAAGTGTGTGCTCGTCTGCAACGTCAACACCAATGCCAGCTGACTCTGCGTGGGCCAGTGTGTGTCATGATGACAGATTTTATGGAGTTCATGCACACATTTTATGGGGTTTTATTAACCAATAACCAAACTAAATTAGACTATAAAATTTAGATTTTTGAAAACCCCAAATTTTGTCCACTCGCCCAAGCGAATTTTACCCGCACAATCAAATTCAAAACCCACCCAATCTGGCTGGATCTTTTCCAAAATCCGCCCATTCTACCTCTGATTGGTTATGTTAGGTTGGTTAAGAGTGAAAGCTGTGTTTCTCTCAAACCATTGGTAGGAGAACTCCTTTTTTTCCCGCAGCCAAACGCTGCATGCCGGAGATCCGGCACGGTGCCGGAAAACTTTAAGCCCTGCATCGCTATAATTGCGAGATTATATCGTCATATCACCCAGCCCTACTGTAGAGTGAGAAGATCTCACCTGGAACCCACACTTGAGGCACACAAGGATGTCATGTGCTACTGTTGATTCCCCTTCAAGCACGTTCCTCTCCTTAAGGCAATCGAAGCACACCGACCACAGGCTGCCTGTCACTGCCTTCTTTACTGAGCTGAGGTCCACAGCCCTGCTCACATGCTGGCACGTCAACCCTAGATGACACAAGAATATACATCTTTACTGAGGAGTTTACAACTCTATCCAATTATTGTTAAATCCGCAATCTGAATCACAAAGGAACTCCATGAATGAATGATCCTTAATGTGTGATAAATGCTTTGTATCTCTGTGATTTTGAAATGGGCATCAAATGTATCAAAGATAATAAACATGAAGAATTACATCATAACCATTCCTTACCGCCAACCTCGTCAGACGAGTCTTCATCTCGAGGCTTTTTTGGCTTGTTAGACCGCTTGGTCATGTCTGAGGTTTTTAAAGAGAAGGGGTCTTTCAACCGCATTTGTATCTAGGGAAAAAGAAATCACAAAGTATGAGAGCGCAGTACAGTTAAAATTTGGTTTCTGAAGCCTAACATTATCAGCACACTTCCAAGGTGGGCACAAAATTACTTTAATTTAAAAATATATTTAAAATAATTATATTAAATCCATAATACTCCATTATAACTAAAAGACTAAAATTATTTTAAAGATTTTAAATAATTATATTAAATTATATAACAATTAAAATAATCCATAGTAACTCAAAAATAATAATAATTAAAATATATATATTAAAAATTGAATGCAAATAAAGGCTATTTTTTTCAATAATTATAATAAAATAATCCAAAGTAACTAAAAGGCTAAAAACATGTAACAACATGTAAAATGAAATATTTGTATTCTGTTTTTTCCCCACAGCAACGTTTGTTTTACTGAAAAACAAAGTCCTGGAAAGCTCTGGAATTATCTATTGACGCTCCAGCGTATTTTCCTCTCGTTCTCAAATATCACAGTGGGCAAACACTACAGTAGCCGACTACACGTTCTATCTAACACACAGACTGTATCAAAGATGACAGCAATTGTAGAGTTTAGATGAGGAAGTATCCTGTCAGCAGTATGTAACCATTAATTATAGCCGACGAATCGGTAAGTGAGGATAATAAAGGCATACGAGAGAACTAGTTATTAACACAACCACTGTAGCAAAGCAAACAAGAGCACGACACCTGAGACTTGCCCAGGTAACTGATACAAGTACTGACAGCAGGAACCGGCTGGTTAAAGGCCTTTGCTACTCTAGTATTAAGTCAGCTGTTTATAATACAGGTTTAGGGTGGCTATAGCTGTAAAAAGGTCGTTGGCTTATGGTAATAAACCCAACTCACCCTGTTTATTTTTCCCTCCTCTCCAGGCTAGCAAACAAGTGAACGTCAGTTGTCAAGTGGCCAGGTGGAAGAGCGAGCGAGCGAGGCTGATAACTTGCATATGCTTCCAAGTTTATAAATACGGAAGAATTTATGTCGGTAGTTTGCTGTTCGGATCAAACACTTCGACAATCAGGAATTGAGCTATCCCGAGACAGTTTGTATTTTGATTAACAGAGTTTGTCAGCGTAGTTGGTGGAATTTGGAGAAGAAGAACAGAAAGCACAAGTATCACATGTCACGTGGTCACACTCTCAACGACGCGCTACGGATACTTGTATGGCCAAACTCGTTTGGGTATCTACTGTAGTTAAAGTAGAGCTGTTTGCCTCAGACATTTTTAACATTTAACAGCATTTTTAAAAGTACGGTAGTGTTTTATATAAATATAAACACAAAAGAGCAGTTTGAGAATTACATATTATTGTTATATATAATGTAAAAAGTGACACATTTTCCCTTCTTTTTGTTTGTTATAGGCTACTCTGGTTTTGATATAACACAATCAGAGTATAATAAAAACATAAAGAGGGAAAATGTGTCAAAAAAATAAGTAAAAATAAAAAAGAGACTATTTACTTTCTGCATAATTTAACCAGTTATCAGAATGTATTGCCAAGTGTGCTTGCACACAAACAAAATTTGCCATGGTATTGAAGCTTCCAGTCCACACATATAAATATAACACGACGCCTAAAAACATTTAAGAATACAAAATAAAAATGTATAAAGACACAGATAGGGTTAGTCAGAATAAACATTTACAGATTATGAACATATTTACAATATTATAAATAATAATATGAATCAATAGGACTAAATTAGTTACAAAGATTTAGCGTGCCTCTTGAGGCCAGGAGAGAGAGGTTTACACACACTGCTCTTACTGGCCTACGTCCGTTACACTCACCCCCCTAAACCTTACTCCCATCTGGGTCAAGGTACCAAATGTAACCAGTCCTACTTGATCCACTCCGAATGGGATTCGGATCGGGATCTCCGGCACACCCACAGCTCTTACTGACCTACGTCCGTTACACTCACCCCCCTAAACCTCACTCCCATCTGAGTCACGGCACCAAATGTAACCAGTCTCGACCCACTCCAAGCGTGATTCAAATCAGGGCCTCCTGCGTGGAAGGCAGGCACACTTACAAGCACTCTAAAGACCGCAGGCCAGGGGAGTGAGGCTTACATGCACAGCTCTTACTGGCCTACGTCCGTTACACAAATATATTGCACTGAACAGTGGGGTAGCCTAATCGAAGGCATTTAACTGTTCAAGAGGGAAATAGCCTGTGGGAAGAAACTGTTCCTGTGCCTAGATGTTCTAGTGCCTAGTGATCTGAGGAGATGTCCGGACAGCAACAGTTTTATAGTTTTTTGGCCGGGGTGAGTGAAGTCTGTGATGATTTGACCTGCCTTTTTCCTCACTCTGGAAGAGCACAGGTCCTGGAGGGTTGGCAGGGGGGCAGCAATAATCCTCTCAGCAGTCTGGACTGTCCGTTGTAGTCTCCTGATGTCTGATTTGGTGGCTGAACCAAATAGATAAACACAGGACAGACTCAAAGATGGCTGAGTTTAGCTGTGCCATCAGCTCCTGTGGCAGGTTGAACTCAGCTGGTGAAGGAAGTACAACCCCTGCTGGGCCTTTTTCACAATGGAGTCAAGTGAATGTCCTACTTCAGGTCCTGAGAGATGGTGGTGCCCAGGAGCTCCACTGCTGCCAGACAGCCATCTGCTCAATATTTCCTGTTTAATTAATATTTATATTAATTTAATCAAATTAATATTTACTGAATGTCCACCAGTTTTGTTTATAATTAGTTTAATATTGGAACCACATAGCAGCATGGGTCTGAGCAAACGTATATTATGCATTAACATGACATAACCATAACCATTTTAGGTTATAATAATCACTTGCATGTCAAAATATAGTATAACACTTTGTTGAACAGATATGCAAAAAATAAATAGAAGAAAAGGTCAAAAAGATCGTTATATTTTAACTTAAAAGTGGAGTTGGGTCTCAAAATAAGAGTAGCCTACGTCACTGGTTATACGTAATAGTAGTTGTGCGCAACTGCGCATGCGTACAGGAGTAGAGGGTAGCTGCAATCCTGCTACCTATTCTCTGCGTGTTTTCGTCAGGTTTTCGTCAATATTTAAATACAAAACAAGGAAGAAAGTAACATCGTCATCTCGCTGCTTTCCTTACTACGAATTCTAGCATGGCGTTAAATATCTGTTCACGGCTGTCGAGAAGTTTTGTCCGCGTTGTAGCGAGCAGAAGTGTCATTCCTGTGACAAGACCACTGACGAGTTCATGTTGGACACATTTACGTCGCTTACATCGTGAGTGTGGATTTAAAAGCTAAATGTAATAGCCTACATCGTGAATGACACCGATGGTTCTGTAAAATCATAACCAATCTTGCATTCATCTTTACCGCTTTAACATATTATGTGATATCTACCTCTACTACATTTTTGAAAAAGTTTGGGCTGTTGTAGCTACTTTAAAAAGATAAAATAAAAATCCGAGCCTTTTGACATTTTTATTATTTAGAGGTAAAATATATGTATAGCCTATAATGTGGTTGATGCATTACATTGATTCAGTGTTGGTCTGCTATCTAGGATTACACAGCGACAACTACGTCTAGCAAAAGAACGGCCTCTGTTGGTCAAGTGTGTGTGTGTGTGTGTGTGTGTGTGTGTTTTATATTTCAGATTTCCGCGTCATTCGTTATGATGGTGCTTCATTACGAAATTTCAGCTCCTCTATCGAGCCTTTAATAGATGTGTCATATGAGCACCTGAAGAAACTGCTGGTGTCCGGATCCGGTGTGGTTATAGACGTCCGTGAGCCGTGGGAACTCAGGGAATACGGGAGCATACAGGGATCAATTAATGTTCCACGTAAGTCTGTGATCAATGTCCTCATCCATAGGCTACAAATAGACTTAATCGACTGGGATAATTTTGAGAGATAAGTCATCGCATTACATAAATTACAGTACTGTACTCTTTCATCTGCAGTGGGACAATTGAATGGAGCTCTCCAGCTCAAACCTGATGAATTCAAGGAGAAATATGGAGGAGATATGCCATCACAATCCCAAAATATAGTGTTCACGTGCCTAGCTGGTGTAAGAAGCAAAACTGCCCTGGAAGCTGCTGTGTCTTTAGGATACACCAAGTGAGTAATTATGCTTATTTTTAAATTTAACTCTGATTTTATTCGTCTGAAAGAAGAAAGTCATGTACATCTAGGATGGCTTGAGGGTGATGGGGTAATTTTCCTTTTTGGGTGAACTATCCCTTTAACAATGCCTTAACTGAAGAAGCAGGAAATGCACATTTATACCAGATTTGTTTTTATATCAATAGGATACACTACAGTATAGGCTACTGAAGTTCTGTTTTTATGGTCTTGGTTGCTTATGATTTTCTCTCTTCCGGTAGGGTTCAGCATTTTCCAGGCGGATGGAAAGAATGGGCAGATCATGAATTAATACAAACCAAAGAGTGATTGTTCCATTGTAGTCATGTTAACACTTCGATAGAAGTTTGACTTGTACTGAAATATCAATTGACACTGCGTCAAAATGTGCCACTAAGATAATTTAATGGTATTGACTGGAAGTAAAGGAATACATTATAAGCCAAAATGCACTATATGTTGTGATCAATGCACATTCTACTCTGATATTTCATTTGACATACACTGGAATGGGGAAGTGCAGTGGCTTGCAGTGTGTATGTTAAGGTTTCTGTTCAAAGGGCTGTTGGCCTAAATATTTAGCAATATATAAAATTAAGTGTTTTTGTATTCATGAAAATAAAACTTTAAGGCTACATTGTGTATTGTGCTTTTTTCAAAATATCTGCATTATTTGTCATTTTTGATAAAAGCATCTGATAAATAATTAACTGTAAATTTAAACAAAATATTAAAATGTAGGGAGTAACTCATCCTTCTTTTAAATATCACCGTGCACAGGCTAGAATTATTTTCTTCACAAAATATAAAAATCTAATTTAGAGAGCTAACACTACCAAGACAAACCCCTTTAATTGCTCGGTTATGTGCAGTTTTAATATTTCCAATTCATCATAGAATCTAGAAAACAATGGATCACAGTTTTAACAAAGATATCAAGCAGCACAACTGATTTAACATGAAGAATAAATGTGTCTTGAGCATCAAATCAGAATATTAGAATGCTTTCTGAAGGATCATTTCACTGAAGACTGATTATAAAAAGCTTTGTCACCACAAGAATAATATTTAAAAATATATTGAAATGGTAATATTATTGTACAAAGTTACCGTTTTACTGCTTTTGATAGTTAGCATTAGAGACTTCTTTCAACAACATTAAATCTTACAGATTCCAAACTTTGCTATTGTAAATAATAAAACCCTTTTCAGACATACATAATCAATGGCATTTTATAAGCCTTTGTAATTTTCTTATTAAGTTGCAATGTCATCTGTGACTTATGACAGCCATTTTATAATCATATCAGAATTTCTTACATACTAGCATGTGTCTTTGAGCCATGTGTACGATACAATTATAAGAATGATGGACCATTGCCATTAATGTGGATGCGATAAAGCTGTTTTTCACTGATAAATCTGACATCAAAAAATGATAACTGAGCAAAGCAGCCTCAACAACAAATAGACAAAGATAATAGTGCCTTATTATTGCCAATAAAAGGCTAGCCTATTGTCTTTTTTTCTGTATATGAGCACTGCTACAGGAATGAATAATGTACTATAATTGAATGAGATAGCAGGAGTAAAATAACGCCTGAGTGATTCAGCTCATTTAGCCACTGTTCACATCTCAGAGAGATGCAGACCCAGCCTTCCTCCCACATGGCTGGCAAATCTTAGATCGTTGGAAAGAATCTCATAAACCACATTATGTCAGCATATAAAAACCCAACAGCATTGTGTAATGAAAAAAAGATTAGAGCATAATTTGACTGATACTCTGCACTGTTTTTAAGGGGGAAAAAATATTATTTGAGGTTCTTAAGATTCTGATTAAAAAGGCTGTGAGGACTTCCCACTTACATCCTTTAGTCATCTCAAGCGTGAATCTCAGACAGGCCATAGAAAAACACTGGGGTTCATTTCTGATTATTACACATACTTTATGTAAATAGTGACCAGATTAATGTCATCTCCTTTTGCACACATTGACCCCTTGACACTATTTCTTGCCCTGTCTAGAAGCATGTGTAATTAAAATCCCTACATATCAAAGCACATCACATCACGGCGGCCTCTTAATTTAACCTTCCATTCAACACCTCTCAAGACCCTGACAGATGTTTGAGTGACAGGCCCATTTCTTGATGGTGCAGAGGCTCAACATTCCCAAAGCACTGACTCATGTTTATAGCTGAGTATAAAATGCCTGGACCTCTGGGAGTGTGGATTTGTGAACAGAGCTTGCAGGAGGAAGATCAACAAAGTAAGGCCTTAAAGTTTAGATACTGACCCATGATGAGTCGCAGCCCAGAAAGGATCTCATCCTATCGCCGCCATTTCGAGGACACCAGCACTTCCTCTTACCAGGTGAGGGTCAGCAGCCCATCTCCTGTCAGAAGGGATGTCGGGAGGTGCCGATCAGCCAGCTACTCCCGTAACGACACCTCTGTGAGAAGCAGCATGGCAGCGGGCCGGAGGACCATCTCATCCTCACGCAGCCAGCCCCTCATGACTGGGTAAGCATCGCCCATCCTGTCTGCACAGAAGCAAAGGAACAAGACAGAACATCATCATATGCATTAGACTAAATGAAATTTGTTAAACCAATTGAGGAGAAATGTTTTTTTCTGCCCAGCAATGGAATTCATTATTTCTGACATTTATAGGAGGTGCAGAGTGTAAGCGTTTGATAAATATAGATACACTATATGCAAATATTTAGTAAAAGTAATTTTATTAATAATATATATATTGTGTGTGTGTGTGTGTGTGTGTGTGTGTGTGTGAGTGAGAGAGAGAGAGAGAGAGAGAGAGAGAGAGAGAGAGAGAGAGAGAGAGAGAGAGAATAAATTACATGTAAAATATAAATTCCAAATTATGGAAGATGTATTTTTTATATTTATAATAATATTACATTAAATATTTTTATATTTATATACATTTTATAACTATATACATGCTTAACTCGATCTTCTATTATGGAGACTTTTTTATTGTTCTTTTTGTCCTCATGTTTTCTCTTATTTATTAAAGCCTACTAATGATTATTTATACAAATTATCTAAGATAGGCTATAATGATTTAATAGCCTATATATTTAATTAACCTCAATACAAAATAAAAAAAGGTTGCTTGCAAAAAAAAGGTGGCTTTGATATTTTTACTTTACTTTTCGAGTTTCGTATTTAATTATTAGCCTAACGACTGGTGGCAAATAATTGCTTTGTTAGAACACACTTTCTTTTTCATCTGACTTATTGAGCCGTTACAAATCACACACAGACTATAGGAGACTCGAGCGCTCTCAATAACTGTGACCTAATAAAACCCAAAGTGACAAATAAATGAATCTTCACAATATCAGCAACACGTTACCTTGCATTCATTTCACAGTTGGTCTCGTGACGTTTTGCCTTGGCATTCAAATTGTGCTAAATCTGAATTTATTGCAGTGTCGGAATGCGAGCCATCTGTCTTAGCGGAGGGGGTTCTGGGTTCGATCTCGAACAGGCTGCTGCTGACAACCGTGAATTCCTCAGCACACGAACCAGTGAGAAACAAGAAATGGTTCTGCTCAATGATCGACTGGCAGCATATATTGAGAAGGCAAGTGCACTCGCACAAATGTAGTACGCCCTTGGTGCAATTTGGAACACTAGATGCTATTAGATCACACAAAAGGCATTGGCAGCACTTTACATTATACACTCTTAAAATGAAAGGTTCCAAAAATGAGTTGTTGTTTTTTTTATTCAAAGAACCATTCAGTGAACTATTTGTAAAATAATATTTTTCCATAACTCGGAGAGCATTTTTATGAACCTTTTGTGGTATAAAAAGATTCCATGAAGGTTCAAATTTCTTCATGGAACTAGCTGCCAATAAATAGACGTAACCTTTATTTGTAAGAGTGTGCAGTTATGTCACATATTTATTACATCATAATCTACTATAATTGATAGCCTAACAAATATGCTAGGCCTATATTTAACCTTTAATCTTTAACATTTCTCTTAATGGTCATGGAGACGAGCCACATTTTTAGAGCCATCTTTGACAGTATTTGTCTGATTTTGCCACGCTCGAATGCGTCGCGCTCACGGGCAGTGTGGAAATGCCACTGCTGGCTCACGAGATAAAGCGCATTATTCGCACTTCTGTGGGCATACAGACAGAGCACATAACCCGCATACTGTGTTTTCTTATTCTCCTGTTGAAACAAAGGTCCGGTCGCTAGAGCAGCAAAACAAACTGTTGGAGACAGAAATCGAGGCCCTAAAGAATCGATTCTTGAAGCCCACCGGCCTCCGCTTGCTGTATGAGGAGCAACTGAAGGAGCTGAAGAGGCTGGCTGACCAGATGAGAGTGCAGCGGGTAATTATTTTGATTGGATCTTTTTTATTGGACAGATTTTATTGTTAAGCATCACATTTTTTTTTTTTTAAACGGCTACATAAATTCAAATTCAGTCAGGTTAAAGTCTATTCGTAAAATTATCCCGACCTGTTCAAACCTCTTCAAAATGTTGTCCAATGTCGTCTTGGATAAGCAACTCTGAGGCGATAATTCGCATTGAGGAGAAAAGTATATGATTTATATGATAACAATAATTCCAATTAATGTTTTAAGGACCTTGCTATTGCTGCAAAGGATGCTATGGCGGGTCAGTTGGAGATGATTAAGATTAAATATGAGGAGGCCTTAGAGATGAGGAAGAAAGCCGAGCTTGACATTGAAGCTTTCCGTCCGGTATGATTCCCTTCAAATTGTCTTATGACATTTATTTTCATAAGCAAAAAAAAAAAAAAAGTGATCGAATGAAATTTGTTATGAACATCTTTTATATTCGCAGGACGTGGACGCCGCCACCTCCGCGCGCATTGCTTTGGAGAAGCAGCTAGAAAACCTAGAGGTGGAACTAGAATTCCTTCAAAGAGTACACAAACAGGTAAAACACTAAACATAATTATACTTGCACTTGATAAATAAAATCGAAATGTTTTAATATTTCAAAACCTCACGCTTGTAGGAAATCGAGGAGCTTCTGAAACAGATATACACAGCCCACGCCACAGCACTAGACGCCTACAGTCTCCCCGACCTCTCAACCGCTCTCAAGCAGATCCAACACCAGTATGATGACATTGCAGCTAAGAACTTACAGGTGGGTATTTTTACATAACAAATATTGTTTTTGTTTATTGACGAGGCTGATGAGCATTGTACTACGCACTGTCTGCGAGTTTTATTAAAACAAAACAACAAACAAAAAAAACAAAAAAAACCACTGCCTCCATATTAACAAAACAACTTTTCATTTTTCTGCAGGAAATGGATTCTTGGTACAACAATAAATTTGAAGATCTCAACAACAAAACAACAAAGCATGTGGACAGGGTGCGAAATGTGAGAGAGGAAATTGTCACTGCGAAGAAGGATGTAAGTATTAATGATCTTTTTTAACACGCTTATATTGGACAATAAATCTTTGATATTTCGTCAATTTTCACTATAACAATAGTAAAATAACACAACGTCTAAAATGATTACAGTATAACATTCATTCATTGTTTCTTGTTTTTTAGATTCAAAATAAGGAGCGTGAATTTGACTCTTTGAAAACCAAAAATGATGCTTTGGAAGCACAGATCCGTGAGACTCAGGAGAAGTACAGAAAAGAACTAGAAGAACTCCAGGTGCTTTGGCCTACATGCAAAGTGAAATAAAAAAAAAGAAATGTAAGCATACATATGATAATATAAACACTTCTGATGCTTTTCTTTTTTTTTTTTTTGTCAGGCAAGAATTGAAGCCTTGCAGCTTGAGCTGAAATCCTCCAAACAGAAGATAGCGCTGCTCCTGCGTGAATACCAAGATCTGCTCAATGTGAAGATGTCCCTCGAGATTGAAATTACCACATACAGGTAGCTTTTAGCAATTTAAGCAAACCACAACTCCAAAAACACTTATAGCTTTCAGAGTGAAATATAAATGTGTCATTTTCTTCAATCCTTCCTCCTTAATTGTTTTTCACAGGAAGCTCATTGAGGGCGAGGACTCTCGTCTCACTTCCATGGTACAGAGCATGCAAACCATGTCCCTCATGAGTGGCAGCATGAGTGTTCACAGTGCTGGAGCCACAGGTTTCGCAGGGGTTACTGATAGAGTGGGTGGAGGTCTTGCTGGAGGATTAGGTGGTGGTCCGGCCACAGGTCTAGGTGGTGGTCTTGCAACGGGTCTAGGAGGAGGTCTAGGCAGTGATCCTGCCACAGGTCTTGGAGGAGGCACTGGTGATGGTGTTGCTGGAGGTATTGGTGGTGGTCTTGCCACAGGTCTTGGAGGAGGCACTGGTGATGGTGTTGCTGGAGGTCTTGGTGGTGGTCTTGCCACAGGTCTGGGAGGAGGCATTGGCGGTAGTCTTGGAGGAGGCATTGGTGGTGGTCTTGCTGGAGGTCTTCCCAGAGGTAATGGCGGAGGTATTGTTAATGGGATCACCGGTGGAGTTGGCGTCCCAGGTACCACTGTCGACTACGCTGAGGAGCAGGCTGTGGAGATGACGGAGAGGAAGACTGTGTTTATCAGGTAGCATTAAAATTAAGCTTTCTGTCAGAACCCATCTCCTTCCCCGTTTCCCTTTCCACAGTGTTTCATGCCCTTTCTCAAATATATCTGCAAATAAAAGGTACAAAAGCGGTCACTGGGGCAGTACCCTTTTAAAAAGGTATACCTTAGTACCTTATTTACCCCTAAAGGGTACATATTAGTACCTAAATAGTGCCTTTTTAAAAGGATTCCTCCCTGACAGCTTTAGTACCTTTTTTTCTGGTGATGTCAAAATAAAAATAAATCTAAGCATTCTATCCATCAACTTAGTAACAGAGCTCCTGTGGAGCTTTGAGAAAATAAAACGTGTAGAATTAATATTTTAGAGTTTCATTTTAGCCTGCTCAATGAATTGTATCGTTTTGTCCCACAGAACAGTTAAAACCGAGGATGACACTCTGGAGAGCAACACACAGGAGAAATCTTATTCCATCTCTGGAGCAGCAGATGATGAAGAGTAGTGGTGTTTTCTGCTCACCAGTCATGCCTTCAGATGCGTGTGCCTTACTACTCAAAGATCAGCTTGCGCCTTGTATTGCTTGTCCTCAAATGGAAATAAAGCTTTAAGCATCCTGTCCTTTTGTGGGTTTTGTTTCTACATTGTGCATACAATCCCCTTTTACACAATACCAACAGGTGTAAGATGCTGGGCACATTATGACTGTGTATGATGAGGAAGGAATAGACAGGAAAACTTCTTAAGATAAAGGCAGGGAGTGGGATTATGTCACTCAAAGCTCAGTTTATCACCTTGATTCTTTGGCCAAAGGGGGACCCCAAGCTGTCATACGAACGGCGGTGCCACAACAAGAATCACACTCACTGTATGGCCCCATTCTATCTAAATCTGCCCTCTTCATCTGCATCTGCATCTGATCCATCCTGATCGGTTCACACTGGAACATGCCAAACACTCAAACTGACTTGAAGTGTGAGGTAGATGTGCACTGGAGTACTTAAGCATGAAACTGCTGCATCCAATTTAAAATATGCATCCATCGTAGACTTTAAATGAAATGCTGCTGATTCAATTCAAAACAACTTTCAGCACTGACTAGATGACTTTAAACTACACTTGAGTTTAAAGTCTACAGCAAACAAAAGATAAATGCTCACAACAAGCACTAAAACATACGGAACTGTTGCTAACTAAACAAATAATACAAGAAAGTCTAAATAGGAATACAGTATCTGACGAGAGAATATTTGAAAGGCCTCTTCATAGTGTCATACACTCTAAAAAAAAAGTCTCGTAATCATAAGGGAACCTTTTTTAGTGCTATATAGCACCAATTTTGGTGCTTCAGTGGTTCTTCAGAGGTGCTATATAGCACCTTAGTCAAAGAACCGGTGAAGAACCTCTGAAGAACCGGTGAAGAACCGCTGAAGAACCACTGAAGCACCAAAAATGGTGCTATATAGCACTAAAAAAGGTTCCCCTATGATTACGAGCCAAGAACTATTTTTGGTGCCATATAGAACCTTTTTTTTTTTAGAGTGTAGAATGTGTGAATTTTAGTGCATGTACAAAGACTGACTGAAGACAATCAAGACAAGCAATTGTAACACTTTACTTAGTTAATGCCTTAACTAACATGAACTACCAATTAACAATATATTATAACATATATTAATGTTAATAAAAAATAATAAAAGTTTGATCTTAGAACATTAGTAAATATTGAGATTATCATTAAGAAATGCTGTAGAAGTATTATTCATCGTTGTTAACTGTTAATTTTAGTAATATTGCCTATAAAAGGCAATAAAATACATTACACTAGTGTATTATATTATATTCACACATAATAATATTATGTATGTATATATATATATATATATATATATATATATATATATATATATATATATATTATTATTATATATAATATTATTATATTGTGTTTAGCCCATAGGCCTACACTTTACACAATTGAATTGGCCTCACTGTTGACTTTTTGTTTAACATTGTAAGTGGTGATTTAAGGTCATGTGATTAGCCTACTTAGCAGATTTGGGGGAATCACAGGCCCTCTGGGATTACAATAATAATTTAATCAAAAGCAAAAGGGATTATACCGGATTAAAAGACGACGTCAAAACAGCTATCCAGTCATTTAGACGTTTGTCTAAATAGTTCGCCGTGAAAGCAGTTCATTTAAATTTTAATACTGAAAAAAACTAACAAAATTAGTTTTTATTATTATTATTATTATACGTATTTTAGCCTAGTTCGCTAGAGTTTTTTAATTGACAGCACTGGGAAGATTCAGGGTCTTGAACATATCGGGTTAATCAATAGCCCCTCATTACTACTTTAGATACGGCCATCATTTCCACAAGCTCATCCCACCCGAAACGGAGGCTCAATTAACGGCCAGTACTTGCCTTGCATTGTTACTCCGCAGAAATGCACTGGACATTATGAAAAACCCAGAAACGTCAATCCTGTCCATTAATGAGGAGGCTACAGACAGTTTCCAGTGATGGTCACTGATTCATATCATTAATAGGCTATGCCTTTTGCTAGTCATGTAATATGCATTTCGAGCTATAGGCGTTGTAAAGTTGGTGATATGCATTAAATGAACCGCCTCACGCATTGCCTGCATGCGTGCATTATCAATATAATTAGCTGCGTTTACGTGAGTGGCTGTGTGACCTTTCAAATACGGGAGCTATCCAGGGTCCTGCCAGGCCACATGAACGCTGCTGAAAAAGGATTTCAATCTGGTCATTACAATTTATTAGAATCAATGTGCAAATGCAGTTGCTTTCTTTTAAAGCTGATTTATTCATTTAAAGATATTTCCATTTGTTTTTATTAAAAATAGTAAATATTGGAAAAAAAAACTAAAAAACTAAAAGTGTGATTTCTCATCCAAAATGAATTTCTATGTTAACTAAACCTTATTTCCACACAAATTATATCCAGATTTAGCCTACCCGAAGAATATTCAGAACAATTTAGCTTTGAGATCATCAGAAAATGTTATGCAGCCAAATTATTCAAAATGTTTTCAATTCATGACTGAATTGAAAGAATCTCGTCAATGGAATAACTAATGATCTGTCTGTACATACCATCAGACAAAACTTTCCCAGCGTTCACTTAAATGATCTGAGGATCAAAAGGGGGCAAAAGTTGGTGCTCTCTAAAACCTGAGAAATTCTGTCACTTTTTGCATATGGTTTTAGTGCCTTAATCCCAATTAGGCCCGGCTGACACACAGAACCATTCACTGCAAACCTCCCCTGAATACATTTGCTTAAAAATGAACTTCACAAATAGAGCTCGCGGTAAAGGCGCTCGACAGCAGGGAGAATCGGATAGACTGAAGGTTCATTCTTACGCGCTCGAGTGAAAAAGGGTATGAATTTATAAGGTACACCGAAACATTTCAATTCAGACAAGTTTACACCCCATTATGCGAGGCCTTTCAACTGGGACAAGAGAGGTAAAGTTGGGGAAATTCGGTTCAAAAGGCAAAGCTAACTTTGTTCAGGCTTTGAATACTGAAACGAAGCAGCCCCCTTTCTTTTGAGAGCATTTAGAAATGGGAGCACGCATGAACAGAGTCAAATCAGTAGCCACTTATCTCGCCACTTTCTAATGCGACTTTGAATATTAGTCTGGGTTAAAATCCCAATCATGTCATCTGGTGGGACTCCCATACAAGCATAATTACTATTCAATCGCGTCACTAATGTCCCACCCGCATCCCCTATCTGCGACGCAGCTGGTCCGTCCTTTGTGAGGCTTGCACTTTCCCGCAACAAGAGCGAGTAGGTTAAGCGTATAAAAATATGCAAGATTAATATTTGTATGATGTTCTTTCATGTTACATTAATTAATTAATTAATTAATTAATAATGGAAACTGTATATATATATATATATATATATATATATATATATACACACACACACTTTTTTTAAGTTAGCTACTCGGCCATGGAATGTGGACGTACAACTAAAGTAAAAGAAATGCAGCAAATGATTTGTATACGAAAACGTCTTCCTTAATTGCTCTGGGAATATTTGAAAGAGAAACGATGAGAAAAGAAAGTAAGAGCCAATAAAAGGAGTTTGTATGGCAGAGCGTTTATGGTCGGAGTAAAAAAAAAATGTTTTCTATAGAGCCCGGGCATTGTGCATCGTTCTGATAGAGTGGTGAACCCTTGGCACTCAAGCCCAGTTTGGACGCATGAATGAAACCCCTGGTGGGACACTGCAGTTCTTCACACAGTCGCTGTTACCCTACATTCATGCTTCATTATTTGGCAACCTGTTAAATCAAATCCCACATTTAGCTCGAATTGTAACGCTGAGACCCTGAGAAAATGCTTTCAACCACCAACACTTTCTCCGAACCCCACAATCCGACGCGTAAAAAAATGTTCTGGAATGCTCCGGTTGGGTCCACAATATTGTTCCGAGATAAAGCTGTATACCGTGTAATTAATGTGCCATTTAAAAGACAGGGGACAATGCGAGCGTTCAAGCTATTTGATTTCATTTAATTTTCCATCCCATTTGCTCTGAACACTGCTTTAGCTCCCAAAAACCCTGCTCCAATAAGCGCTTTGGGATGACTTTCACCCTTTGCTTTTCCCGGTTAGGAGGACAGAAAAGAAAACGTCGCCGTTTCCGCCTTTGTGCACAATTTATTAGTTGGAAAACTTCGACTTTAAAGACACAAGACGAGAATGAGAATGGGCCCGGCTGGTGTGAGAGCTGTAGAGGCCGGACCCGCTGTTGCAGAGCGGATGGGAACCAGTCACAAATGGCAACATTAATAAATAACGCACCACACAGCCGGCCTTTGCATGCGCCTATTCAAAAATTGTTCGCGTGTCGTTCACGCTCTTTGACTCATTAAGGAGCCCAAAGAGAAGGCTCCAAGAAAGGAGCAGTGGGGTACCTTTTCCTGAAGAAAGAAATCCCACCTCTGCTTCTCCAATTACAGCGTAGTGTCATCGCAGAGTCGCCAGGGCAGAGGTTAGCGGGACATGTTCATGGCTTGAATTTATCGCCCACAAATTCTTGTTTCTTTCCTTCGGCCTCTGTTCAGTCATTGAGGACCACGATCAAAGAGGTCAAATTAAGTTTTAAAACCAGTGGTAACAATACCACTGAAGTCACTTCAAATGACACCCAGTGGTCCAGAGTGAAATCAGTGGGACCTTCTTTTTGACACGTCTAAAAAAAACACTAAATTGTTATTTTTGAACTTTAAACTGTTTAGTAACTTTGTATTCAAAAGAACAATGTCTTATAAAAGTTACATGGGTCAAGTGTATTTAAGGCTAAAAATATATGTTTACCTGAATGTTAAATAGGCCTATGCATGAATAAAATGAATTTAGAATGTAGTATTGCTTTCCCCTTGAAAAGGTTCACTAGCTACAAGTGAACGCTGCTAAAAAGATGAAATATTGGCAAGCAGCAACTCTTGTCTTGCACAAGATTTCGTGTTTTGTCCTGCGTCTTTTGACACAATCTTTCCCCCCCTCTCCATTAATTCTAGAGCACTGCAGGGCACTTCATAAAAACTGAATGCGACCATCCCTGATACGTGACCTGTTGTCAAAAAGTGTGAAATGATAAGGTGGTGGTTATTTTGAAAGCCGCTCTTATTTTTTTGGCTGGTTCTCCCGTTGAGTACCTGCCCGGTCCCAGCACGGCACACGCCGGGAGTCAATAGAAGTTAACAAGTCTCCCAAACATTCCTGCTCCTTTTGTTGAAACGGCAACAGACAATGCAGCCAGGGAGAGAATAAAGAGCTTTGAAGTACATAAAACCTAAAAGGATGCAGCCAAGTAGATTTAAAGTAGTCACTGATTTCCAAAAACTGGTTTGTATAGGAACAATAAAAGGGGAGAGAATTTATGGAGAAATTATACAGTGGATTTGTCACTTAAAATATCGGAACTGTCTGGCGGACAAAGCCACATGCTGAGGATTAATGGTTGCGCCAGACCTTTGATTCTGCACTCTCTTTTCTCTGCCCTTGACAAATTGGATTTTGGGGATGGGAAGGTCGCTGGGGCCCATTGTCTCTTGACCGTTTGGAGCGGTTCATTATGCGTGAGGGTGAGGGAAAGTCTCCATGTGACCATTTCGGAGGGTTCTACAGCTGCTGAAAGAGCGCAACTCTCTCATAGAGCGCTGCTCGCCCTTGCGCATTAATGTGCCGAGGGGTACCTGACTGCGCCATAAGAAAAGCAGGATCACACACGCCACCGCGTCACTTGGCGGGCGGATATTAGTCTGTCCTCATCTCAGACTCTCTGCTCATCTCAATCAGTGCCTGCTTGATCGTCCTGGTTCTGATAGCTCAGCTCCACGCAGAGCCAGCCATGCAAGCGACTCGGACACCCACTATCAGTGTGTTCGCCGACTGCAGCATCCCAGCCGGGCTTCGGATAGGTCCGGTGCCGGGCATCTTCAAACTGGGGAAGTACGTTTCGGACCGCAAGGAAATTGGAGTGAAAAAGAAGGTTAGTTGGATTCATTTCCGACGCGTCCTTGAAGAAATATAAGAGTGTTTAACATTTTAATTTGACTTCTGAAAGTTTTTTTAAATAAATTGCACACTGAGAGAAATGTGACATTTTTTACATTACAAACGGATTATGCATTCGTGACATTTTAAACAAGACGTGCAAAATGTTGTACAATGTAGAATAGATTAGCCAATACCTGCAAATTAGCCTTTTCCGTTTGTATTTTATTTTGCAGCTTTTTTATTTAATCTATTAAATGACACCGACATATACGTACAAATAAAATACAATAATAACAATTATTATTATTATTATATTTGTATTACTACTACTAATAAAAAAATAATAATGCTTTAATCTGAAAAAGAAACCAAATCAAAGAAAACAACGTATCTTTTAAAAACACAATTGTTTATGAATTTAGAGAAGTATTTTTTTTTTTTTTGCAGTTAACACCATACTTTCCAAGTCTCGATGCTGACCTGTCACTCTTCATAGCATCCTCGTATTAATTGGTTTGTGCTGTCAAGTTAGAAATAATTGAGTTATATTAGCAGGACAACATGTCATTCTATTCCTTTTACTTAACCGCCTTAATAGGGTGAGTTTCTGCGCTAGATTTCATGCCCTCTACCCTATTAAATTTCAAGTGCTTGAGGGCTAGTTTTTCCCATGTATCATTTCATTTCGATATAAAGATAACCGTAAACCAGACAATAACCACTAGATAAAATCCTGATTAAATTTAACTGGAAACACTATATTAAATATATGATATATTATTTAGTATAATTATCTAAAATATATATAATTTTTTTTAAAGTGTAATATTCGCAAATCAAAGGGGTTTAAAAGGCGTTACATGTAAACGGCGTTTACTTTCCTAAATAAGTTGTAAATAGACAGGAGCTCTTTCCGCTGTCTGCTTCTGTGATTGATGCGCGTAAATGCAACGCCGCGGGCCATGGGCGATCATCAGGTGCAATCTCTGTGTCAAATGTCACGCTTTAATCTTTAATTTGTTTGAACAGAATAGAAATGCTTTGACACTCTTCAAATTCGTTTCTCATATCAACTCAATTATGTGCCCTGTTCCTTGAAAATTATCACCATTGTCTAATAGACCGAATAAAACGACATTAACGCGCTTTTGTTTGAAATACCTTGGGGTGGTATAATTAATAATAGCCTACGTGGGGAGGAAAAAAGAAAAGAAAAAGAAAAAGACAACAAAGAATATATACACACACACACACACAAACACACACACACACGTTAACAGTTTTTAGATAAATATTCAAAATTCAACAGCTTCACAGGGGGAAGACATGAGACATTTTTAAAGTTCAAAATCACTGAATAGTTTGACCATTTTAGCTACCTTTCGCGATGAACCAAGTAAACAACATTAAAACATATTATTCATTTTGAAATTTGTATTTGCAGATTCGCCTGGTGAGGGGAGAATTCGTGGATGAGTCTGGCAGTGCAGTTCCAGATTGGATCGGGTTAATACGCGCGGCCAGGAACAGTCAAGAACAGAACCTCGAGGCAGTCTCGGATTTACCTGGAGGACAGGTGAGTCAGGAAAAAATATAATGAATTTGATCTCATTTAAATTACAGACCAGTTTTAATACGTTCCCTTCTTTTCAAAAGATATTCTACCGCGTGATAAGAGAAATACAGGCTGGAGAGGAATTGAGTGTTTGGTATTCCAACGCACTGGCGCATTGGTTTGACATTCCTACGACTGCGACTCCAACTCATGACGAAAAAGGTGAGACGTGTGTCATAATTTCGTTTATTTAAAAATGTGCAATAATTAAATATTAAATAATCAGAGTTAAATTTGCAATAATCCGACTTTTTTCACTTTATTTGAATATATTTCAGAGAAATAAAGTACAAGTTGTATATAGTCATTCAAATTACGAAATTGTTTTAAAATTAAAATGCATAGGCAATAATAATAATAAAAATTATCAAATAAAGAAACAGTGTAATATCAAATTAACCCATATTATATTATATTATAGACTATTATATTATTAAAACTAATAGTAAATTAGTTGTTTTGATGAGCTATGAACGAATTTTAAGTAACAGGGCCACCAGCACAATCAAAGGCAAATCCTATTCAAATCCGATGTAATAGGCTTATCTGAGAATGTTGTCAGATTATCCCTGTTTAGTTAGTAAATCGAAAGGTCTGACGTCTGGGGCAGTAACTCGTATTGATTGGTTGATAATTATTGAGCAGAGTTCACACACACGCTGCAGGCTACTGTATTTGCTATTTATATTGACATATGATTGATCATGCTCAGCTATACGGTCTGTATTATCTCTCTTAATGAGTTGCATTTACTAATAAAGTCCTGGATGTGCTCTCCTGGGCTGATGCCCAGTGTCGCTCGGCGAGGGGAAGAGGTTAACAAATGTCATCTAGTCATTAATATTCATGTATTCAAAAGCAAATAAATTCAAAAAGGTGCTCTACGGTAAATTAGCTGGCTGCATAAGGTATTGTTGGCTGGTGAATGCAAACTTTTATGTGGGATGTATATTGCCCTGATTTGCGACGCTGTACTGTGAGCGCTGCGCTCGGGCCAATTCGCAGTGCGCTCCTTGACATACGCTTCCTATTCTCCAGCGTCAACAGATGGGCCAGCCTCATTGTCTTATGCGACTAGCGATTTCAAGCAACAGCTGCCGTCAATTCCACGGGAAAGCGCACAGGGAATGTCCCCATTGAATGTATTGGTTTGTAAGCGCCAGATTGGGCCGGCGCTTGCTCTTTTGATGGTGACAATAAACAACGGGGTTTTGAGGATTACAAAATCATTACATCTATATCATTGACCCCAGACTACCCAAGTGGTGTCATGCCAACGTGACCAAGGCATTGTGATAAAAAGGCATGATTGCAGGCTTTAAACTAGGCCTATAGGTAACCAGATTCATTAAAGTTCTTGAGTTGCTAAAGGTGCTCAGGAGATTAAAATAATCTTTATGACGCATTATTTCAAAAAGGTTCTCCTGTGAAATCGAATTGTAAAGCAAGAGCGTTGTAGCTGAAAATAACGTAATTAAATTGCTTTTTAATTCTTGTTTCAGGCGAGGAGCGCTACATTTGCTGGTACTGCTGGAGAATATTCAAATACCCGAACACCCTGAAAGCTCACGTGCATTTCCACTGCGCGTTGAGCAACGGTAGAAGTTTGGTGAGCAACGAGCAAGTGAGAGGCACAGACAACTTCAACAGATCTCCGAAATCAGGGGACATCCCGAATACGTCGTCCTCTCCACGGAACGGCCACAGCACCTTCATGTCAGACGCAGTGAAACCGTTCGCCAATAAAGCGGGACTATCCAAAAAACCGAGCGCAGATGAGCAGGACAGAGCCCTTGACATGAGCGTGACCTCCGCCAGGAACCCCGGGCACATCCTGGGCCTTGGCGGGCCATCGTCTGTGCTCAACAGCATGGGTTTCCATCCCGGCGTGCGCTCTGCTTTCAAACCAATGGGACTTTCAAAGATCTCACCGGCGGAGATCGCGAGAGATGAGCCTAATGGGAAACCAAACAGTATTGGGTTCAGTAAACTGCTGGGAAACATCAAGTCAGTGCGCACCCTAAACGAACCTCTACCAAACGTCCATCCCTCGAAATGCGCGCACCCCATGGACAGCACACCTCCCGTGATCCCCTGCGCAAACCCCATCCGTGGCTTTCCTCTAATGCCACATTTTGAGGAGACCTCAGCTTTCAAGCACGTTGACAGCCGCATGCACCCTGCCCTATCGCCCTCGCGCTACTCCCAGCTTCCGGCCGGGTTTCACTTCGAGAGGTTCTCCTTGCCACAGTTTGATGGGGGGAAATCCTACAATGGAGACTGCAACATACCCCTCATGCCGTTCACGGTTTACAACGGAGAGCTGCTTTATAGTTCCCCGTACTACCCTCTGAAATTTCACTTTGGTAACCTGCTGAAATACCCAGACTACTTTGGCGCGCCCGCTCTAAATCCAGACCTAAACGCGATTACGAATATCGACAGGGAGATCGCGATGCACACGCAACAGCTGTCTGAAATCGCTGTAGAGAAGAACCGTTCACGACTGGAGTCTATGCCCGCATCGAACCCAAACTCGGGCAAGCCAAAAAAGGGACATTTGTGTCTTTATTGTGGCAAACTGTACTCTCGAAAATACGGGCTGAAGATTCACATGAGGACTCATACAGGCTACAAACCACTCAAATGTAAAGTGTGTTTCAGGCCTTTTGGCGATCCCAGCAATCTCAACAAACACATCCGACTGCACGCGGAGGGAAATACGCCCTACAGGTGCGAGTTCTGCGGGAAGGTGCTCGTGCGCAGGCGAGATTTGGAGAGGCACGTCAAATCGAGGCATCCTGGTCAAAGCATCAAAAAATCCGACGACAAAATGGAAGGCATCTTCGAGGATGCCGAGCAAAAAAGCGACAACGACAGCGACGTCGACGTTTGCTTCACAGATGATCAGAGCGACCAGGAATCGAGTAAAAACAATGATTAATGGACTCATTTCTGGACATATTTAAATAGACTTTTGCTCTTGTGTAGCTAAATTATGCATGTACATACATTAGTTATGAATTGTTTGTTTATTTTATAAAACTATTGTGAAAAGAAAACCTTGCAGAATGAGCAAATGTTCCCCTAGTAAATTAAATAATTCTGTGAAGGAGGCACTCATAACATGCTTATTGGTATTACTGAGTTCATCTCGGCGCCCCCAATGTGGAGCTGCACTTTATAAAGACGGGTTTATGCCATACAGCCGATGCGTTTGCATCATATTTTCGTTAAAAATGTTCATGTGCATATTTTCTTTAAAAATGTCTGTCTGTTTCCTTACAACACAACGTTGGAATTACCTGTCAAATCCGCACTTTTTTTTAAACAAAAGCATTTAACTCATTCTGTATAATGATTTTTTTTTGCAGAACAACGGGCACCTATCAATAAAATAAAGTGGTGTTGCAAAGAAATATTGGTGTTTTTATTGAGTCGAAAAGCATTTGTCAAACAAACAAAAAGTGTTTTTTTTATTCATTAAGTGACAAAGCATGTATCGTTTATTATAATAATAATTATTGTAGTTGTTAATTTATATTTAATTGTCCATATTTTACCCTAAAAAAACAAACAAAAAACAACAACAAATTCCTCCTACACTGTCCGTTTTTTAAATAAAATAGAAAAAATATATAGTTTAAGATTAAATAGAAAAATTAATTAAAATGTGCAAGGTATATTTCTACATGTCAAGGTTAGACTACTTACTTGGCTTTATGGGCTGAAAACAAACGTTTGTCTCTAATAATTTTATCCATACATTTTCCTGACATTTACTGACAGTGGATTGTTCAGTGGACTTTTTATAGTCTCACACAGGCATCAGATTAGTAACACATAATTAGTTTATACTTTTCAGCAACTCAGGTTTCTTACACTGTAAAACGTGGCTGCAAGCAGCTGTGATAGAGATCTTTATATTAATTTTAATTGTATTATCTAATGCAGTCACGCTAATTCAGTCATCATTTTAGGCATGAATATAAACGGTTAGTTAACATGTAATATAAGGCACATTTTTAGGTTACCAGACAAAACATTTTCCATGTTTTTATATAAACTGACAGCTTCCTTGCTATCTAAATTAACCATTTCATTCCACACCTCTCTTCATAATGTGTTATATTTAGGAAAAATGTATAGAGCAAATCAATAACTACATCCTGACTGAATAAACGGAGGTCTTACAAGTTGTGCACTAAAGCAAACAGTGACAATTAAGTTATAGAAATGTAGCCTTAAGGTTGGTGGATGAGGATTTAGTGTAGCAGACTCACACAGTATTCTATAATTTCTTTCTTTCTCTGTCCTTCTCCACATTTGGTGTGTCCTTGATGTGCGACTTTCTCTTTCAGAGCCTCGGCTGTTACCAGTCATTGTGTCTTCAAGGTACTGACAACACTAGAACAGACTGTAAGTTAGAGCATCAACACCATGATTGTTTTTATTTGTTGTGGAGTAAATGAAAGCGGATATACTCATGTGTATTTATTGCTTCTGTACAAATTAATGTTTTTTTTAACAACAGACAGGGTTTACACCGGAGAGTCTGCGTGAATAAAGAACATTTGAATGAATATAATTGTGTATTCTTCCTTGGGGAGTAGGTTATTTCTTCGCTTGTTCACTCTTCTTTTATTGCTAATATGAAAGATTTTGGATACAGGCCAGAGATAACCCGCTCATCCCCATCCCCTGGTGCCCCCCACCCCCACCAGCGCTCAAATCAATTAGTGCCGTTGATTAGTCCAGACACCAGAAAGAGGGATTGATAAAGAGACTGTTGGCTTTTCACACAGTGTGAGAGCTAGAAAAGTTTGGCAAAGCTGCTATTAGTACATCTGCAGTGAATCGACTAATACTAGAAGTAATGACCAAAAACACAAGATGTTTGGGGTCAGTAAGAATTTTTAAAATTTTGTTGAAAGAAGTCTCTTATGCTCACCAAGGCAGCATTCATATAGTATTGATGAATATAAAGTTAAAAAGAACAGCATTTATTTAAAATCGAAATCTTTTGTGAAATTATAAATAGCGACAATACTCAATATATAAGGGGCCTCAAGTGTACCAAGAAAATATCCCCCACATCATTACACCACACAGTATCCTGAACTGTTGATACAAGGCAGGATGGATCAGTGCTTTTATGTTGTTTACACCAAATTTTGACCCTACCATCTCTATGTCGCATTAGAAATCGTGACTCACAACACCAGACAACGTTTTTCCACTCTTCCATTGTCTCATTTTGGTCGGCCAGTGCAGATTGCAGCATCAGTATCCTGTTCTTAGCTGACAGGAGTGGCACTCGGTGTGGTCTTCTGCTGCTCCAGCCTAGGGCTGTGTATCACCAACAATGTCACGATACGATACTAAAGTCACGATACGATACGTATCACGATATGGATCAATTTGGATTTCTTTTGAGCAGAGTTTAGTAACAGTTAATATCTGTTTATTGAATAACCAGTGTTATAACAGTTGTGATAAGTGAAAAATTATTTTGTTTTTGTTGTTCAAAAACAATGAGTTAAATGAATTAAATAAATTGTCACAAAAAAAGCTTGGAATGGCTCGATTCTATATCGATTATTTTGGATACATATCAGATACACACATCTCTCAACTAAGGCTGTAAACTATGGGAGTCAGTTGTAGCCTACTATAATAGAAGGTCAAAAATGAACTGATTTGTACAAATACTTAAATTACCCTCAATTATGTTTTTTTTTACATAATAAAGTTATACTAGCTTTAGAAATTACATAATCATATTTCTACTCCATTTTGTTTTTGAAATTTAAATGGTGGCTATCATAAAAACTTGCCAGATTAATTCAAACATGCATGAAATATATTAAAAAACATAAAAAAATATAATGAATATTATATGGTGCATATATTTAGGAAAATGCTCCTCTCTATAGTACACTTTTCTAGCTCACTAATTAATTTATGGACACTGGATATGGATTTTCAGAGGTAAATGTGACATTGTTTACAAGCTAATTTACTGATGTATTTCCGCTTTGAAACATTGATTGAGCGATCACGAGACATTATATGGATGTCGGTAAATTGTACTCTATCTCTTAACAGACTTTCAGATGCACATTCAAGTTTATTTCGGGCTGTAACTGGTATTAGGCGGAGGAGAAGATCAGTTCACGTGTGCCCGCTTCTCATGAGCTGAGCTGCGCTGCGCCAGAGCGATCTCGCGCCTAGCGCCTAAACTAATTCTTGTTTTAAGGAATTTTAGGATTTTGGAATAAAATTGACGTAATTTGAAATCTGAGACTTTGCTTCATATCAATAGTAACAAAGCAAAAAGATTTAATGGATGGGAGGTGCGCTGCAAAAACTGTAACAATGATACGGCAGCTGCTGTATCGATACGCGCACCTTCAGTTCATCATTAATCGTTATTTTGAGCACAGCCCGCCCATCCTATTCAAGGTTCGATGTGTTATGCATTCAGAAATCATCTTCTGCAGACCTCAGTTGAAACAAGTGGTTATTTGAGTTACTACTGCCTTTCTATCAGCTCGAACCAGTATGTCCATTCTCCTCTGACCTCTGGCATCAAAAAGGCATTTTTACTTATATTGTTAGTATGATTTTTACATCATAAAATTTCATAATTTAGAAATAAAAGGCATTTTTTCTATACTGCTGTTTGCCCTGTGGCTGAATGCCCTGTTTCAAGAGGCGTGTCTGCTGTGAGACTACAGTAAAAACGTCCACTGTTGTGATTGGCTGACGTCTTTGCATTTGAAATGAGCGGAGGGGGCGTGGTTTAACGAGGTCTACGACGCACGAGCTGCTGCCAGAGAGACAGATGGACCTGAGTTCACTTCACATCAGTTCTCAGCATGTCTCAGTTCAGTGAACTGTTGTAGTTACTAGAATATACTTCAGGTTATTAGTTTATTTCTAGTCGGAGGGGCTGTCACTCATGTCAGAAAGTTAGTAACTTTAGTAAATTATGGATCAGCGCTGACTGGAGACGCGAACCGTTTAGAACGATTCAGTCCGATTTGGTGAACTGGTTTGGTTCACTAAAAAGAACCGATTCAAAAGAATGATTCGTTCCCGAACCGGACATCACGGAGACGGAGCGATTGCTAACAAAGTTATTTATAGTAACTACTGAGTTGTGAGAGTTGTCTGTCAGCACGAGTTTATTGTGTTTGTATCTGAGAGTTCTGAATAAACACGAGTCCCAGTCACGCCGAGTCCGTCTTCATCATTATTCTACCAACTTTGTAACACATGCAATGTACCATTACAGCGAGATGAACGGGTTAGTAAGTGTTGATTATAGCATTATTTTTAGATATGTTCCAATCATATGAAAAGCGTCAGTGACGCGCATTGAGTACACAGCGCAAACAAAGACACAACAGCAGTAATCGAATGTAATCCAGTTTATTGTGGGGATAGCTGGCTAGCCTAGCCGGATACCCTCACACTTACCCCCCTTCTGCTTAATCTTGCGCCACGTTTGGTGCTTCCGCTGTGGGCCAGATGCAGTACTGGGGGTCGGGGATGTTGAAGGCCGACCGGTCAGTGCAGCCTGAGCTTCGGCGTGCGTGAGGTTTATCTCTAAAGTGATGTGAGTCTGCCGATGTTGAGCAGAAACTCATGACTGTATGCACATTGTAGAACAGATAGACGCGACGAGGACGTACAAAAACACTGACTCACAAGATAGAAAACACTGTTCTGTCAGGAGAGAGAGAAGCTGCAGTGTGTGCACGAATAATAAATAATTAGCTACACATAAGAAATCACTGATCACAGATGAGAAGGAACTGAAAAAAGACTTCTGTCTTCATTTGTACATCCAAACACTGAGAAACTGCCAGCATTCACTCGTTCACAAGCAATGATCTCTGGAGCGTTTGCATGGGCGTGCCAGATTCTCTGGGCGGAGGAAAGGGAGGTAACCGTTCCTGTGTGGACGTCAAAACAGGAGACTTCAGGATTGGCTAGTCTGGCTAGTCATTTTCTCAAAGGCAGAGAAAGACAGCCAGAACTCAATTTTACACCGATCAACATTTCTATCCACTTGGGGACAATATTCAGGCTAGGGGAACTCATATTAATGTTGAAATACCTCATAAAATGAAAATTTCATGCCATGGGACCTTTAATGGTTTTGAAATAAGTCTCTTCTGCTCACCAAGGCTGCATTTATTTGATCAAAAATACAGCAAAAAGAGTATTGTGAAATATTTTTACAATTTAAAATAACTTTTTTCTATTTGAATATATTTTAAAATGCAGTTTATTTCAGTTATTTATTTCAGTGATTACTCCGGTCTTTAGAGTCACATAATCCTTCAGAAATCATTCTAATATGCTGATTTGCAACTCAATTTTTTTTTATTATTATTATCATCAATGTTGAAAACAGTTGTGTACAATTTTTTTCAGGATTATTTAATGAATAGAAAGTTCAAAAGAACAGCTTTTGTCTGAAATATAAAGCTTTTGCAACATTAGAAATGTCTATACTGTCACTTGATCAATTTAATACATCCTTGCTGAATAAATGTATTCATTTCTTTAAGTCCCCCCACTTTTGACTGGTAGTGTACATATACATACATATACATACACGCACACACACACATACAGGGAGTGCAGAATTATTAGGCACGTTGATTTTCTGATCATATTTTTTTTCCAGGCACATTTGACCAATTCCAAACCACAGTAATCCTAATAACTACTATTGATTTAGTATTTAATAATGTATAAGTGATATATAATTGTTCATGAAGGCTTGAAATGAAAATCACCTTATATTCAGGTGTGCAGAATTATTAGGCATGTTTTCTTTTACAGATAAATTGAGCCAAAAAAGAGATTTAACTCAGACTGAAAAGTCAAAAAGTATTAAATGCCCATGAGCAGGATGCAACTAATGCAATACTAGACATTGCAGTTAAGGCGTGACCATTGGACAGTGAAATGCTCATTGGGTCAGCAGGATCTGACAAAAACAGGTGGTGAAGAAAAGACACCTGTTAACTGCAAAAGAATTAAGAATTAAGGGTGAAACCATCAGGAACCCTTTAGTCTCCAGCGCCACCATTTTCCAGAGCTGCAACCTACCTGGAGTCTCCAGAAGTGCAAGGTGTCAGGATCTCAGAGACTTCAGTTAGGTGAAGAATCCTAAAAAATTACCCCCACTAAATAAGAATCATAAGCTGAAGTGTTGTAAAATACATGAAGCCTGCTTTTTTATAGGCTTTATAGGTTTTATAGGTTGAGAGTGACTCTTGAAGGACCAGCACCACATCCTCTAGTACCACTGTTTGAAGAATTCATCTTCCAGAATCTGGCAGTACGTTTTGGGAGTTCATTTTTAGTCCATCTCTGCAAAACGGACTTCAGGATGGACTAAAATGAACTCCCAAAACGTACTGCCAGATTCTGGAAGATGAATGAGCATTTCACTGTCCAATGGTCATGCCTTAACTGCAATGTCTAGTATTGCATTAGTATTGCATCCTTCTCATGGGCATTTAATACTTTTTGACTTTTCAGTCTGAGTTAAATCTCTTTTTTGGCTCAATTTATCTGTAAAAGAAAACATGCCTAATAATTCTGCACACCTGAATATAAGGTGATTTTCATTTCCAGCCTTCATGAACAATTATATATCACTTATACATTATTAAATACTAAATCAATAGTAGTTATTAGGATTACTGTGGTTTGGAATTGGTCAAATGTGCCTGGAAAAAAAATATGATCAGAAAATCAACGTGCCTAATAATTCTGCACTCCCTGTATATATGTTTTGAACTTTGCAATAGTAAATATCCAAGACCATAAATGCATAAAAACAGGAAACAAGATGTATTGCAGTCCTTGACAGATAGGTCAAGGAACAAGACCGTAGAAAGATTCCATTTCCTTTATTTGCACCTCGCCACCCATCCACCACACAACCTATTGGAATTGTAGGTGTTTGTTAAAGACTGGTTAGCCATGAAACATATAAGTATAGAAAATGAGTTGACAGGTGAAGGGGAGAGATGTGAGCGTTAAAGCACAGAAGCCAACAAGGCATCTCATAAATCACCCTCTGACCCACCATAAGACTGAAATCTCTGCAGCATTCTACATTATATATACATTTATTTATATATAATATAAAGAGTTGCTAACTGTCTTACAATGGCAGCTGTCAGTGTGAAAACCTTGTCCCAAGATGTTTCTAATACATTTTGGACACAGAAGGACCACCTCTCACCGAGGAGCATTCAAGTGGGACTTAAATATGCCATGGAGGGATATATAAAAGATTTTAAAATAAATATGTTAGGTGACAAGATTAATTTGTAAGCTAGGGTTTACAGATCACAATGCAAGCAGGAGAAGCCTCATGTTACGGTCGTCATGATCGCAGATGACAACATCCAGATCCAACACTGTTCATGTACGGCTAAGAAAATTAATTGAAGAGTGCTTATATGTTTTTGACCTACACTGACGTGAGAACAGTTCGCTATATACTTGCTAACTTTAATTGTAACATAATGAGGGATTGGGGTTGAATCCTTAGGGAACCAGGTTACTGCACCAACATCATTGGATTAATACATTCGCCCATCCTCTATCTCAGGATACCTGAAATCAGTGTTACAAGTACCCCAGGGGCCTGTACCATGATGGTAGTTTAACAAACTCAGGATTACAGGATTAGTTTCGAGTTGACAAAACCAACCCAATCTATTCAGGCTTTGATCCTTCCTGAGTTTAGGAGTTTGGCTGTTCACTACTGATGTCAAAGCTAATCACATGCTGTGGATCAGTGAAACAGATTCACTTCTCGCGAGAGAAGCAGTGAGATTAATTTCTCTCTTCTGCAGAATATTACATGATTGAAAAATATTAAGAATTTAAACAAATTTACACAGCAAGATGAAAAGAGCTGTCTATGAAAGAGGACAACTTAAAGAAAAATCTCACTACGTCAATGCAAGTAAAAGTTATAAAGTAAGTTTAGTTGATATATAGAGAGAATTGAACATTTAAGCTCACATAGTAATTTTTATAGCTTTATTTATTTATTTTAAAGCTTATTTTGTATGACCTTTATATAGGCTATTTACATTCATTTTAACAAAGTGCCTATTAATGATTGATTTACTAAAATTATACATGTGTAATTGATTAAGAGTATAATAATTACATAAATTCTAAATCATTCAAAATTATTATCATTTTAATAAGTATTGTTAAAAGCCAGACGCTTTAGTCTTTATAAACCATTTGCTATGTACTGTAGTAACCTTTAATTTGGAGTAGAAAAAGGGTAACTTTTTACCCTTACTAAAGTAACTTTATTGCATCAGAGGTGTGCTCACAGCTAATTGGTCCAATTTCAGTTTGAGATCTCGTCCAGAACATAACCTGCCCTGGAGCAGGTTAGCCGTGGAGCGCAAGTTACTATGGAGATGAACACTGCTAAAAGCCAAACCACTTTAAATGGTACCTAAAACCCAGGATTGGCATAAACTAAGCTTAAACATATCTGGCTAGCCAGCTAAACCAGCTTCATGGTATAAGCCCCAGGTACATCATTTGACCATTTTTGTAGCATAAACACCAACAGAGAACTTCAGATCTTCCAATGTTTCTCTATGGCACTGAAACCTAAAGACGTCTGAGTTCCGTCTATTGGCTCATCTGTGTGTGAGGGGAGGAGCTTACCGAACAACAGCAACTCAACCACAAAGTGGTAGGCGGAGTCGGCACATATCTAGAGTCAATAGATAAACACTTAAGCAAAACATGATCAGGTCAAAGTGTGAATAAATTTGGTTCCAATTTTTTAAATCAATTTTACTGGTAGTCTACTGTATGAAGAATTTTTAGGTATAATATGTCACAGTTTACTTTATTTTGCCATCCTCACTTACACAAATGAACTATAGTGTCCTGCACCCACTAGTAAGTAAATATATATATATTTATATATATATATATATATTTACTAGTGGGTATATGAATAATTTTTGGTTTGACTGTATATATAATTTCTAACACAAGGTTTCTGCTCTTTAGTATGAATGCATTCATATGATGTTTAACTGTGAGTCAGGTTAACCACGTCTCATATGCCCTTTTTGAAACAGTCTGCATTCTGCAATTTCTATTCAACTTTCTCTCATTCCATATGCTTGTTTCATCAGTGTAAAAACATAATTCTTGAGCTCATCAAGAGCATCAAAGAAATACCTTTCATGGCTATTATATAGTTACACTACATCCTTGAAACACTGACAAGCCAATGTGCAGCTTGTGCTTGAGGAGTGAGAGGCAGAGGAGTGGAGGGACATAAGCAGGTTAGCTGCATTTGTCACATGTATTTATTTACAAGCATACATACTTGTACTGAATTCATTGAATTAATGCCACATGGCCACAGAAAGCTCTCACAGATGCCGTATAAGCCATAAGTACCATATTGTGTTTGATAGGCGATACAAGAAGTTTTGATTCAATTTCACTAGGGAATAAAGGCTGCGTCCAAGAGACCATGAGTCTGTACCAAAAAGAGAAAACCGTTTTACACACAAATACTTAATTCCAAAATATGAATATCCTCTATGTGGACTAAACATGGTCTTTTTTCAGTCTGACTGAATACTGAAAAGTAATTGGGGAAAACAAACAAAACAGAAACATTAAAGAGCTCAAGAACACAGGGCCTCTGTAAGGTTCCTGAGGCTTTTGTCTGTGTATTGGCGAAGCATATGTGGGGTTCTGGGCATGCCACGTATTTTTATGTGCGATGTGCAGGGATGCTGAAGACACTTCTGGTTTGGGATCAGATCCAATCGTTTCTAAGGCAACCGAGATGTCAGTGCCTATTAGAATAAGAATGATCTCCCTTAAAGGAGTAATGAGTAAAGCCGTTCTGTAGCAATGGGTAAAGAGATGGGAGTTGCAAGGAGATGTTGCACTGTGGCTAAACTGATGGCATGTTAGGGTGACATGAGAGCAGACAAACTTCCCCTCTAATACATCTTAAGAGCTGGGTTTCTCGATAACGTTGTCTCTTAACGCGCTTAACTAAAGGTATACCATTTCTAGGCGTGTTCTCCGAACTATACCCAAGGTCGGAGGTAGCTTAAGTCAGGGGTTTTCAAACTTTATGATGCCAAGGACCAAAGATGAAGAACCTTTATGAGGGACCCCCTTCCTAAAATCCATATATATATATTTTTATGTATAAAAAACATTTAAACTGTTAGATAAATAGTAAGTGGGACATTATAAAAACAACATATTGTATCCAAACTTAAATTGGCTATACTTAATGTTGGATGTATAAACCTGAAGAAGAACATTTTCATTTAAAAATTATTTGTATAAGCAACTTATAATAAATGTATGTAAGCAGCTTACATACTGCCTTACAACCCCAGTGAGCGAGATAAACGGGACTATATTGAGAAAAACTCACTAGAAAAATACACAACAAATATATACAATTCTTGAAAGTATGTATGCGGCAAGTAAGGAGAGAAACATTTAGAAATTAAACAGTTAGAATGTTCAGTAGACTTTAATAATATTTGCTTTGTCTTTTTAATCTCTGAAATTTTCTGGGGACCCTTTAGAAGATCCTGGAGGACCCCTGGGGCTTAAGTTATACCTTCTTACGTGCGACGTTACCAGGTGCTGTCGGTGGTGCTGAATTGGTTTATATCAATGGCTTGTGAATCGATTATTCCCTCTATGCAGGGGTTGCTTCACTGCATTGTGTTATTTATAAAAGAAGCACTTCAGAAATAGTTTAAATTGCATTTATCAGGACTCATGAGGTCTTATAAATATAATCCAAATTGCAAACCAAATCTGGATATTTCCCTGGATATTTTATATAATTTTTTTAAATGACTGAATGAACACGCAACCTCTCAAACCCAAACGTATAATCTGGCTCAACTCACTACACTGCCCGTATGGCTTCACTGGTCTTTGAAATGGCCATTTATATTATCATAATATATTTGACAGTGTCTTCATTTACTCCACAACCAGGGTTGATTGCTCGCATCACATTATTTGTGTAAATCACTCATTTCTGTTATTGGATGACCTACTCAATAAAAGTGCAACATGCAAAACATTTAAAACGGATACTACGACGGGGAAAAAAGACGGCGACCAGCAGCTGAATTTTGGGGCTGAACTCCGTCGGACTAACAATTTTTTCCCATGGCAGGCAAAATTTATTTTGAGTTGCAGCTTCTGACATGGTAGCCAGGGTACTAAAGTTTTCAAGGATGAAATAGTGCACATACAATAAATGGTTTGGTGACAGCACAGTCTTTGATTTAGCACAACTATTTGCTGTATCACTGCCATAGTTTGACCAAACTCCCCTCCACAATCATTCCCTTTAAATAGATATATGCCAGCTGATATGCCTTTGGATAATATAATTAAAAATCTAACAACCATCAGTGTAATGACAATTTTATTCCTTGCATTAAAACACTGGGTGTATTACAACCTATTACAAATTTTATTGGTATAGACGGAGATGTGAAGAAACATTGGTGGCCACTGGCCACTAGCGGAATGAACAGTCAGCAGTGATAAGGTATAGCTAAGAGTGCTCCAGACCAACCTTACGAAAGAATGACTTACAGAAGGCATACTTAACTAAGAACGTTTCGGGAAACACGTATTAACATTAAGGTACAGCTTAAGGTATAACTTAAGAACGACGTAGCATTAAGAAGGTTTCGGGAAACCTATAAATAAATAAAATAAATATTTTAACTTTCATTTTCATTTAATTTTGTACTTTGGTTTATTTTTCAGTTTAATTATATTTAACAGTGAATTTTCTTTCAGCATAATTGTATTCCTTATATCATTATAAAAGTACTGTGTTGTCATCAAATCAGATTTCCATATCCCATGCACATCATGTACAGAAAACAAACTGTTATTACTTAAAAAAAATGTTAGTAAGACACCCCTTTATATCTAACCAAGTGAAAGGACCAATGGCAAAAGACAGAAAGTAGTAAGAAACTGGTCAGATTTGTCAGATTTTGGACACTTCTCTCTGTCACACTCAGTCTCTATCGCGCTCATCCTCCACCTCTTCATGCCTCCAGCTGTGATTTTGCCTGTATCTTTGTCTAGCCATCAGAGCTGTGTCTCCTGCAGCTGATTAAAATCATGGCACACAGACACAAGGACATTCATCCGACAGACACACATCCAATGTCACTCAGATGCCCTGTCAACTGCAAAACAGCTCAACATCCCGCTATGAATGTTGCCATTTGATTCTCTTCACTCGCTTCTCTTCATACCTCATAAGCATTTCACCATAAAGCCTGAAATATGTTAAAGCTGACAAGGTTCACTTATGAGGTGATGCTTTCAAAAACATGTTTGTGTGAAGACTGTCATTGTGTGGCTCTCTCTTTGTTTAATTGGGCCAAAAAGGAAACAACGGCTCAAGTAAGGTGAGTCTCTCACTGAATATCCTGTCTTGCACAGAAACATGCCACAATATTGTTTTTATATCAGCTTTAAGAAGGTAAAACATCTGCTAACCAGGGTTGGACAAAATTCATAATTGAAGAAATAGCTCTTTTTCAATTCATGATTATGAATTTCATTTCAACTCGCCACACCCCACAGGAAGGAACTGGAATGACAGGAAGAGGAATTTAATGAATTGCAATTCAAAGAAAGAATTCGAAGGTAATGCATTCCAGAAGGTAAAGCATTATGGAAAATGACTCAAGGCCAATTTACACTTCAACGACAGGTCCTGACCAATGCCAACAATCACCAGATTACAGTACATCATTTTTCAGACACTCCAAGACCCAACAAACGCCGATTCAACATGTTCAATCGGCGAAAACGAGATCCGACCAACGCTGACGGGGTAACACACTGATCCAACAAAACCAGACAAATTGTCTGTTGCATCTGTCGGTGCAATTTGGATTAGCATATACACTCTGATCACAAAAAAGTTATTACAGTGGCTCTCATCTCTGGTCCTTAGGACCCAGTAATCTCCACAATTTGCATGTCTTCAAGTGTGATCATGCCGTGATTATAGTATTATAGTCATTTCGAGATTCCGACTTTTCAAAAGTGCTCACGTCGTCTAGGAACTCTTAATTACAACTTGTAAACTCAGAATTTAAACTCAGAAAGACATGAGGGTGAGTAACTAATGACAGAATTTTCATTTTTGGGTGAACTAACCCTTTAAATGTAGATAATTTTGAACAAAAAGTTACATAGTGTACCTTTTTTTAACAAACCTGATTCAGATCAGCTCATGAGGAAGGAGCTCCATGAACTAAGCTGTGATAAGGGAGACATGTGTAGAGCGATGGGTCCCTAGCTGAGATCCACTGATGAGCCCGATCACACGAAAATGCGTATAAATAATACGAGTGAGCAATGTTGTGGAATGTATAAGGCAAAATGAGTGCATATGGTACGCAGTTTTGAAACTGCGTACCATTTGCATGCCAAAACTCATTTTGGCGTATACCTTCCACGACATTGCACACTCGTACTTTTGATACGCATGTGTTCGTGTTGCACATATATATATATAAAAAGTTTAAGCTCAAAATAAGATGATGTACGCATTTCTAACTTTATTTTATAATTGCAATCCTGAACCTCAATTCAAATTTGACTCAAATTCAGGAATTTAAAAGATAATTTTACAATTCAATTCGGAATGAAACAACCCTGCTGCAAACATAATAAACATGTAAAGACCCGAATTAGCAGCCTGAATGGATACAAGAATAATTCAGAATGTGATTCCTTAAAGGTCCCATGGCATGAAACTTTCATTTTATGAGGTTTTTCAACATTAATATGAGTTCCCCTAGCCTGAATATTGTTCCCAAGTGGATAGAAATGTTGATCGGTGTAAACCCGAGTTCTGGCTGTCTTTCTCTGCCTTTGAGAAAATGACAGGCCAGACGAGCCAATCCTGAAGTCTCCTGGTTTGACGTCCAAGCAGGAACGGTTACCTCCCTTTCCTCCGCCCAGAGAATCTGGCACGCCCATGCAAACGCTCCAGAGATCATTGCTTGTGAACGAGTGAATGCTGGCAGTTTCTCAGTGTTTGGATGTACAAATGAAAACAGAAGTCTTTTTTCAGTTCCTTCTGATCTGTGATCAGTGATTTCTTATGTGTAGCTAATTATTTATTATTCGTGCACACAATCTTCTCTCTCTCCCGACAGAACGGTGTTTTCGTGTTTTCTATCTTGTGAGTCAGTGTTTTTGTACGTCCTCGTCGCGTCTATCGGTTCTAAAATGTGCATACAGTCATGAGTTTCTGCTCAACATCGGCAGAGTAACATCTTTAGAGATAAACCTCACACACACCGAAGCTCGGCCTTCAACATCCCCGACCCCCAGTACTGCATCTGGCCCACAGCAGAGGCACCAAACGCGACGTGAGATTAAGCAGACGGGGGGTAAGCGTGAGCATATCTGGGCTAGCCAGCCTAGCCCCACAATCAGGGGCGCAGCTAAGGGGGGGAAAGTTAGGACGATTCTAAGGGCCCACACACTTTTGGGGCCCCCAGAGATCGGTTTTATTAGTAGTAACAGTACTAGTAGTAAAGCATTATAAATGTATAATCTACCAAAGAGTTACAAATATAAAAAAAAGATGGCGCATTTCCGGCAAAATCCAGCACAACGCTCCACTCATGAACCGCTCACGCTCACTGGTAAAAACTACGTTCACTCATATCCCACTCCGACATGACATTTCTCTGTGCTATAATTGTTGCAGCCATTAAGGTAATTATTTTTATATTTATGTTTAAATATTATAATGTTGTTTTTTATGTCTATGTTGTCAATCTGTCAATCTATGTCGATTATGAAAAGTGAACAGCATGAGATAGGACACATCATAAGATGAATGGAGTTGATCAGACATTATTGTGACCACTTCATTAAATTTTGTTTTGTATAAATTGTATCTTAATTTTAATCAATGTTTCATCAGCCAATTGGGGCATTCTGGGTTGAGCGAGCGGAGCTTAATTGGTCAGTATTATTAAATTGCAGACAAAGATTTTTGATTGCTAGGTTGGTGTGGTAGAGGGCCCAACATCAAATTCTTTCATAGGGCCCAAAATTGCTAGCGGCGCCCCTGCCCACAATAAACTGGATTACATTCGATTACTGCTGTTTTGTCTTTGTTTGCGTTGTGTACTCAACGCGCGTCACTGACGCTTTTATTTTATTTTAAAAATAATGCTATTATCAACACTTACTTTTAACTCGTTCATCTCGACAGCTGTAATGATACTTTGCATGTGTTACAAAGTTGGTAATAATGATGAAGACGGACTCGGTGTGACTGGGACTCGTGTTTATTCAGAACTCTCAGAAACAAACACAATAAACTTGCGCTGACTGACAGCGCTCTCATAACTCAGTAGTTACTATAAATAACTTTGTTAGCAATCGCTGAGCTCCATCTCTGGTACATTAGTGATGTCCGGTTCGCGAACGATCTTTCTTTTGAACCAGTTCTTTTTAGTGAACCGAATCAGTTCACCAAATCGGACTGAATCGTTCTAAACGGTTCGCGTCTCCAGTCAGCGCTGATCCATAATTTACTAAAGTTACTAACTTTCTGACATGAGTGACAGTCCCTCCGACTAGAAATAGACTAATAACCTGAAGTATATGCTGTAACTACAACAGTTCAGACATGCTGAGAACTGATGTGAAGTGAACTCAGGTCCATCCGTCTCTCTGGCAGCAGCTCGTGCCTCGTAGACCTCGTTAAACCACGCCCCCTCCGCTCATTTAAAATGCAAAGATGTCAGCCAATCACAACAGTGGGCGTTTTTACTGAAGTCTCACAGCAGACACGCCTCTTGAAGCAGGGCATTCAGCCACAGGGCAAACAGCAGTATAGAAAAAATGCCTTTTATTTCTAAATTATGACATTTTATGATGTAAAAGTCATACTAACAATATAAGTACACCTCAGGAAACATTATAAAATAATAGAAAAATGCCATGCCATGGGACCTTTAAGAAGAATTAAAGTCAAGTACGTCAAAATACCACAATCAGGTTTTCAAAATCAGACTGGTGTATTGGGCATGCTCTTGCTAGAATGACCAGTCGGAACAATAATGCCTTTAAGAGACTATGAATCTAATAAAATTGGGTTTTTAATCTTGCTCCAGATCCCATACTCTTCTTAAAACCATTCTAACCTGTCTTGCCAGACCAAAAAAGACTAAATAAAGATGTTTTTTTATTTAATGGTACTGGAAAAATGAGCTATGTCAGAATAGCAGGCCAAATGTATGTCTCTCCTGACATCTCCTTTGAGCTGAGGGGATTGTTTGTTGTGAGTATGCGTTACTTAAAGTGGCTATGACAGCTCACTGAGGTTGAAGTTGATATTCTGTGTTCCTGGAGCAGGTAAACCAGAGACGCGATACAGGTAGAACACACGCACAGCTGGTTACAACATTCAAGTGAAGGACAAGGACATGAAGGCTTTAAAGGGATAGCTCACCCAAATATGAAGATTCTGTCAATTACTCACCCTCATGTTGTTCCAAACCCGTAAGACTTTTGTTCATCTTTGGAACACAAATGAAGATCCTTTTTGATGAAATTTGAGAGATTTCTGTCCCTCCATAGACAGCTATGCAACTACCATTTTGGCGCTTCAAAAAGTTCATAAAGGGATCGTAAAACGAATTCATACGAGTGGTTTAGTCCAGATATTCTGAAGAGACACAATTGTGTTATTTGATGAACAGATTGAATTTAGGATTTTATTCAAATATAAACATTCATTCACCAACTCGCACATCAGTTGTGGAAAACGGAAGCCCAAGCATGTTCGCTTTGTGCAAGAACCAACGAGGTCCATTCTTGTGTTACGCAGCACGTTTGAGCTTCCGCAAGAACCAATGAGGTTTGTTTTCGCACATCTAGCAGGATCTGTTTGTTCGCTGATCATTGCTTAAATGCAACACAGGCTCATTGGAAAAAACGTACCTGTGGCAACATTTCTGCAAAATACGTACCAATACATACACATCGCTGCAGTTTCCAACAGAAATGAACACTAGAGGCAGTAAAATAGCAAGCACTTTTAATCCTTTTCATAAAAAATTAAAAGGGGATTTTAAAGACTTAATAAAAGACTTATTTGCACATGGCTCCTTGCAAAATAATTAGGGCTGGGCAAATTAACGCGTTAACGCGAGGGATTAATTTTTTCAGCTTAACGCATTTAAAATATATAACGCAAATAACGCAGTGTCCCATTTTTAAATCCATTTTGCCTAGCGTTACATGATCACGCTCCTTGTGAATGCTTCCAAGCGCGACAAGACACAAGAGAACGCGCTGTATGTCAATGTCCTGTCTGTGTGGCTGCGTCTCGTGTCAGCTAATCGAGGGACACTGACACACACACACACGCACACACAGACAGACTTGCGTCAGTCTCCTGCTCACATCGAGTTCTCTTTTGCTCTTGAACAAACAATAACAACAACACAGAGAATTTTGAGTATTCTCATATTAGGAGTCTTAAATTAGTTAAATAACGTCTTAAATGAACTTAAAGAGTTGTGAGGAAATTAGATGCGCGGGGCAGCGCGTCAGATCCGCGTCATGTTCGTCATCGGCCATTCTTAAAGTGACAGGAGCATGATGCCTGTCATTAATGTTCATCAAAGAACAACGGGAACAGAGAAAAATGTAGCTTCAATGATGATTAATCTATATTTCATTTATTATTTATGCAGCTACGAAAGGTGTTTGATAACTATTACATTTCTGTATATGTCTAACAGGGAAGGCCACAGGTAAAAATAACATTTATTATAATGGGTTTATGTAAAGATTGTTTTAAGTTGACTTAAACTAAAAGTGTTTTTTTTTAAAAGCCTAATAAATGTTGAAATTGGGAGCTTTCTGTTATACTGTAATGTCATTAACGTCATTGTTTCATAGAGACATTAGTATCAGTGAGACTGGCCTTCATTCATAAAAAGATGCCATTACAACACATATTTAAAATTATTCTGTCTTTAAATTGTTTCTACATTAATTTTGAGAGTAACTGAAATGATTACAATATCAACATATTAAAAACTTGTGATTAATCGCGATTAATTACAGAAAAAAAATCGATTAATTAGTACTTTTTTTAATCGATTCCCAGGACTAAAAATAATAATGACCTCAAAATACCTTTTTACCATAGTGTATGATTTGTAAACAAATACATTTTGGAATTTGCGTTACATAGTCAGCTCCAAATGTTTGACTTTTCTGACATACTAAGCTTGCTCGGTAGCTCAGCTGGTAGAGAATTGAACATGTGAAGCACTAGTTACAACAAAAGAGCTTAAAGACTAGACACAAGATAAAATGGCATGGTTGCTTCAGCAATTGCGTTTTCTTGTCACATTTGCTTTTGTTAAAGACCCCCTGTGGTGAAAATCAAGTTTTTAATATTGTTTATATGTAAATGTGGTGCTTTAAGACAAACCATGTGCAAATTCATAAGTCAACACCATTTCTGAATATTTTCTGTAACATAAAATGTGGAAAAAGTGAAGCACTGTGAGTGAATTATGTATATGATGTATATTACGATATTATGATGAACTATATGCCTTTCTCCATTGACATTCTTCTAAGTTGTTCAAAGGATGCTGACTTTCAGAAGGCCGACCGAGATGGCGGATGGGAACATGGTTTGTGTAACATTAGCAACACATTGTTAGCTGTTTGATAATGTAGTCAAGCCAAAGGCTAATCATATTAATTACCATTGTGTGTCAGACATTGTAAAGAGCAATACATAAAATGCATTACCATTCTGATACATCAGCGTGTAGATGAGCCTGTATGAGCAAGTGGAGGAGGGACACATTTGCATATTCATGGGTCCACATAATTGAAACAAGGGTGTAGAATTACATTCAAGCTAGCCTGGATGCCAGCCGAACTTAGCCCCGCCCACAACATTTGAGGTCGGGAAGCTCGGTCTGGACTTGATCCGTTGTGGAGCAACTATGCTCGAACCAGAGCTGTTCGGACCAATAAAATTGTTAGGGCAAGACTTTATACGATGATAGACAGATGATCAACAGTAATGTAATCATTCACATCACCAAAGAGCACTTGGGTTGAATTTGTTTACTAAACGGAGAACTTGTTCGTATGCAGTATCAGACTCATATTCTGACTAGAATCGGAGTATGATGACGTCAGGCTACATTCAAGCTATTTTAAGGCATACAATTTTTTTCACAGTAAAAAACGTTTAAAATTTCATATTGGTGATCAAAGATGAGTTTTAAGGGACAAAATGATTGACTAAAGGGGGACTTTAACACATCGGGTAGGTGTACATTGTTTTTAAAATGCGATGGAGCATTGTCCAAATGTTGTTTTATAATATTGCAAGGTTAGTGTTTAATTCCAGTGAGGAAAACAGTCATGTCTATTCTCAGAACAAACAAAACAAACAACAGAACTACTGTATAAAAAGGCTATTCACATGTCCATGTACATTACTAAAGGGTTAGCGTAAATTTGATACGCTACTCCACATAGGAAGAACATGCCTAGTTACAATACTAGTTACCTGACGCAGATATATGGCTAAAGCGGACTGATATCGTCTTGGTCTAGAGAGAGGTTTACGTAAGGTAATGTGAAAATAAGATGTCTCTCTTAATTAGAACGGGCTGCAGTTCCATTTTTTCACCACAGATTTACAAGAAATTTGTGGGGCGCTGTAGAGCCGGGGAGGGCTCAGAGACCGGCTGCCCCACTTAGTATCATGAATACATGCCTGCCATACACTACATTTTAATCCTGTTCACTTTACAGCTTAAAATAGTCTAGAAAATCCGTAATATTTGTTGCTGAATGCTGAATATATTTATAATTGATTATTAATTCCATCTGTTTAGAGGTCTATGTTTGGATATTTTGGTGCGGCTCTGCTTCACCTGCCATACAGAGGAGCCATGGCTGCAATGGAGAGTAGAGAACGCTCTCAGATTTCATTTAAAAGATCTTCATTTGACTAATGATGTTTAATTTTTGGTAAACTATCCCTCTTAACATAGCCTGGCTACACACACACACACACAATAAATCTACAACACATTTCTTTTTCTGGATGTCTTGTACTACTCCATTAACCACGGCTCATTGTGTTTCAGTGGTAGTGGTCAATAACCCACAGATCTTAACCTTTTAGGTCACTGACCTCTTCCGCCCCATTCACACCAATAGAGATGTCCATCAGACCCAGTTCAGCAACAGCGGTTACTGCAGTCCAGTTTATAATTTTAGCATCGCATATCTGATAACTGGAAAATAAAACCACCCGTTTAGTTTGACTTGTAGGAATTTAACATTTGTGAGATTTATGTGAGCAGAGTTATCATTCAGCACTGTCCACTTCGGTTTCAAGATGGTGGCCTTCAATAGAGATCCCAGCTCAACTGACCTCAAAAATGTATTTAATGGCTTGGTTAATGAAAGAAATAACTCAGATGTGGTCTTACAATGCAGACATTATGGTTTCATGTCTAACATGACATGTCCATTAAAATTTTTGCACAGCTCCATGCCTAACATCTCAGCTAAACATTACAATAATACAATTACAGTTGAATTAATGATTAATGCAGATGCTGATTATATATGGGTTTTGATGACCTGAATTATGAGTCCAACAGCTTGAACTGAAATGCATGAAATTACAATAAACATCCTTATTAAAAGAACATTATTGAGAAACAAAACAAAAACATCAATATGTGCCTATATCACTTCATTTAAATTTGAGCTTGTACAATGGCAAAACAATATATACCAATAACAAATCATTTATTGTGAAACTGAATAATTGAAAAAAACCTGCTTTGAGAAAATAAGTCTGACTTCCTACCACTATCATGCGGTTCTCAAACCATATTTTCAGATGGTCTTTCCATCATATGAGACCCACAGTACCTGCAAGAGAGGGCACAGTTCACACCAGCTGTATTTTGTTGGTATCTTCTCCTCCATTCTTGGGCCTCCACAAACAAACACATGCTAATCACAGCTCACGCTCACAGACCCAGCTCTCACATTCAGCTGCAAATGAGGTCAGGCTTTGGACCCTGGGCTCCCTGAACCCCTGTTTGATGTGGGTCACAATGAGAGGGTCTTCTCCAGCACAAACATGAAACCCTAGCAGGTATTGTGTGCCGCAAACTGCATATAGATTGCACTGTGTGTGAAGAGAAATTGTTACAAAGGATGTGATTTCTGAGGTTGATGCTGATTTTTGTTCCACCAGCAGCAACACCAAGGAACCAGAAGAGCTAGGAAACATACAAGACTAGAGGTTTAAGAGATCATGAGTGAACTATTTATTCACTCATGTTGTTCCAAACCTATACGAGTGACTCTTCATCATTTTGAAAAATAAAAAAAGCCTCAATGCTTTTGGTCCAAACAGTAAAAGTCAAAGGGGTCCAATGTTGTGTTCTACAAAATAAATGTCAAAGTTTTGGAATTACATGCAAGTAAATGAAACCTTTTTAGTGAACTGTTCATTTTAAGAGCTATAGTTCACAGTCAATGCAATCCTCGGAGTGGATCAATTTCAACCAGCATTTATTGGTATGGTGCATGAAATATACATAGGCTTGATTTGGTGGATGATATCTGCTATGCTGCTGCTGAGCAAATACAATAATTTGTTCAGCTTAGACAAAAATAAACGAAGGAAATGCTGCTGCAAGAAATGGTAAAACCCCCGTAGCAGATCTCTACAGGTGGCACTGGGGAGGGAAGCAGTGTGTGCAGTGTGCGTGTGCCGATCGCAGGCTAGGGTACAATATATAATATAGTTATGTGGATTTGGAAGTACTTCTGACTGCCTGGTGCAGCGCTGTTGAAAGAACCAATCAGCGTTCAAGATTCAAGTTTACTTTATTTATATAGCACATTTAAAAACAGCAAACAAGGCTGACCAAAGTGCTGAACAAAACACAGGTTACAAAGACAAAGACCAAGCCAAACATTTAAGACATAAACTCACAGTGAACTAAAAAGCTAAAGAAAAAAAGGTTTTAAGAGAAGATTTAAAAACGGTTAAAGACTGTGCGATCTGATGTAAACCGGAAGGCTGTTCCACAATCTAGGGCCGGCAAGAGCAAAGTAGAGTTTTATGCATGAACTGTATTCAAATACTCATATTCAAAGAATGATTTATAAAGCAAAAAGTCCAAGATTTGGTTTCATTTTCAAAGGCTGGCATTCATTTGAGCAGCTAATTGTGATTGACAGTGTGGTTCTCTGCTTCTCTGTATACCTTGCACACTCAATGCACCATCGTACATTGTAATCTTGGCCATCCTAAACCCTTTCTGACTGGTCATTTCCAATAATGTGCTCCAAAAACAAAAACCTAATCCTCATCACTGGCTTCTACAAGAGCCAGTTTCAGGTCTACCCATGTTCCTCACATCCAGGGACTGAGCCAGAGGCATAGTGACCAGAGTGATTAATGGAAATTTGTTTACTTGTGGCCATGCTTTCTGTCCAAGTACTGCTAGAGCTGGGCTAAATGTGTCCCATTGATTTCCTCATTATCTTCAGCCTAGTAAACAGGCAGGCTGCTAATGTACCAGCAATTACAACGCCCTCTTTTCCATTTAACTATCACAGCTCAGGAAACTGAATAATGTTTAGCTTGAATCGCACTATAATTGCTGATTTGGAATTAGGCAGTGTGATATACACTCACCTAAAGGATTATTAGGAACACCTGTTCAATTTCTCATTAATGCAATTATCTAATCAACCAATCACATGGCAGTTGCTTCAATACATTTAGGGGTGTGGCCCTGGTCAAGACAATCTCCAGAACTACAAACTGAATGTCAGAATGGGAAAGAAAGGTGATAAGCAATTTTGAGCGTGGCATGGTTGTTGGTGCCAGACGGGCCGGTCTGAGTATTTCACAATCTGCTCAGTTACTGGGATTTTCATGCACAACCATTTCTAGGGTTTACAAAGAATGGTGTGAAAAGGGAAAAACATCCAGTATGCGGCAGTCCTGTGGGCAAAAATGCCTTGCTTGTTGATGCTAGAGGTCAGAGGAGAATGGGCCGACTGATTCAAGCTGACAGAAGAGCAACTTTGACTGAAATAACCACTCGTTACAACGAGGTATGCAGCAAAGCATTTGGGAAGCCACAACACGCACAACCTTGAGGCGGATGGGCTACAACAGCAGAAGACCCCACCGGGTACCACTCATCTCCACTACAAATAGGAAAAAGAGGCTACAATTTGCACAAGCTCACCAAAATTGGACAGTTGAAGACTGGAAAAATTTTGCCTGGTCTGATGAGTCTCGATTTCTGTTGAGACATTCAGATGGTAGAGTCAGAATTTGGCATAAAAAGAATGAGAACATGGATCCATCATGCCTTGTTACCACTGTGCAGGCTGGTGGTGGTGGTGTAATGGTGTGGGGGATGTTTTCTTGGCACACTTTAGGCCCCTTAGTGCCAATTGGGCATCGTCTAAATGCCACGGCCTACCTGAGCATTGTTTCTGACCATGTCCATCCCTTTATGACCACCATGTACCCATCCTCTGATGGCTACTTCCAGCAGGATAATTAACCATGTCACAAAGCTTGAATCATTTCAAATTGGTTTCTTGAACATGACAATGAGTTCACTGTACTAAAATGGCCCCCACATTCACCAGATCTCAACCCAATAGAGCATCTTTGGGATGTGGTGGAACGGGAGCTTCGTGCCCTGGATGTGCATCCCACAAATCTCCATCAACTGCAAGATGCTGTCCAATCAATATGAGCCAACATTTCTAAAGAATGCTTTCAGCACCTTGTTGAATCAATGCCACGTAGAATTAAGGCAGTTCTGAAGGTCAAACACAGTATTAGTATGGTGTTCCTAATAATCCTTTAGGTGAATGTACATGACATGAACTGAAAACATTTAATTCAAAGTTAATTTCTCTACACTATTTGCACCAGTAGTTCCCATGGTGTGTAGGGTCTTGCTGAAAGGGTACAGTGATAATAAAATAGTGTTCATGGGATAATTTGTGTCAACAGCAGACATTCTTGTCCATTAGGTTACAAACACCAAGGGAAGAAATGTTGTTCAAAAACTCTATGACTGATTTTCTTATGTGAAACATAAGATATTTTTTATTTTTTAACTGCTGATAAACTAACGGATTACTAGCATTCTTCAAAATATCTTCCTTTGTGTTCTGCAGAAGAGAGACGGCCATCCAGGTTTGTAACATGAGGGTGAGCAAATGACATCAAATACACACAAAAATTATTGATTTTCTAATATTGTGATGCCTAAATTCAATAGCATTTCAAATTATTGATTGATTTTAAGTGTATAATGTGAACAAAAAAATGTGCATCTATAACTGGCTTATTAGTATTGGCTGGAATATTAATATTGGTTAATCCTTAATTTAAACGGTGCCCAATTTCTCCCAAAGGAGTCAATGTCATTTCTTTCTCATAAGAATTGTCAGCGCCTAATCTTTGTAATTAATGTCATTTAATTTGGTCATCAAGTTTAAGGATCTAAAAATATTTGGCCTCTTGCATGTTCTCTTGGCGACATTATTTCAGAACGTAAAATTTCGAAGGTTCTCAGACAAGAAAGCATTAGAAACAGTCTGAATCTAAAAACGAGAGCCCTTAAAGAGAAAAAAGAAAACAGAAATAAAGAGAGGTAGACAGTGAGAGACAGAGTGGTCTATTTGAGTGCAGTGGGCTATGAGACAGGTCCATTCACACAGATCTAAGCTGACCGTCAGGCTGTGCTTGAGCGCACTCACCCGGGCAGCAGCACACAGGCCACAAACACAAAGTTAACCAGTCAACTCCATTACAGTGCAGGGGGGCGTGCCCGGACCTGCCACTCCAAAGAAAGCGGGCAGGCTGACAGAGAATATTAATTACCTTTAAATGAAGTGGAAGTCTCTTTATTGGACGTCTGGTGCTGGGTTTGTTATTGCTGGTTTGAAAAGGCCAATGGCCCTTTGGTCTCGCCGCCTTTGAAATCCTGTGTACACTGGTCAGTGGGTCGAATTAGCAGACAGAATGGTTTCTCTCTTTTCTGAAGGATCATAGTACATTTCTGAAGAAATTTCTTAATTCTTTTCAAATTTAGTTTCAGTGATCAAGAAGCCTTTTACTTCATATTGGATCAAAGCACACTGACAATGCGCAAGTACAACGGAAAGAGCTTTTCAACCATTTATAGATTAAAACGTACCAATCTCAACAGAACTTTCCTGTACTAGGCACAATAAGCTCACATATCCTAGTGCGGCTGACACAGTAGTCTGTAGCCATCAATGTGTCCTAAAGAACATATTCATAAATCAGAACAACGACAGTAGGCGCCTTACTGCCCATCATCACAAACACATAGATTTAATTCCTCCCATCCTCCTCATGTGAGGAGAGCAAACAAAGCCCCAGAGTCTGATCTTGAGATGAAGACGACGCCTGGGCTTCAGTGTCTGTGAATGAGATTACATATTAATCCTAGCAAGGGGGAAAAGAACATGCTACAGGTAGCCTTTTAAGCTCCTTTTGTAAGAGGGCTTTTTTACACCTCTTTTCTGAACACTGAATAGACTCTTTTCCTCTCCCTTTCTCTGTGTCTCATTCTATTGAAGAAATTGTTCCCTAAATACATGCTATTAGAATATGTGTATAGGTGAGTAATAAGTTATTAGTTGCAATTACTGGTCATCTATTAGTGGAGAATAATAGGCTGATTAGCTGCAAAGCCTTTTAACTTCAGAGGAAGTAATTTAAAGATGGCTATCCTTTCACAAAAAGAAGAAAAGAGCTGCTCTATGAATGATACACCCGCCTATTGCACAATAGTGTAGAAAAACCCCATCATAATAGCATAACCACGATACCATAGAAAACTAATACAATCAATAGGAAGAATATCTCCATAATTTTCAGGAAATATGTTGCAGTGTGTGAGCCAAAGGCTGTGTGGAGCACTTCACATGCATGGCCAGGAATCAAGTCAACAGAATATGCAACCAGCTGTATACAAAATGTACAGAATTTTACTAAGGCACTATAATAGAATTAATATACTATACTATCCAAAAAAAACTGATATTTTTGGATGCAATAACGAATTACCAAAAGCACAAAGTTGAAGTCAGACAGAGAAAAAAAAACAATGACAAACACCTTCCTCACATTGTTTCAAAATCTTTCTTTGTGCTTCAAGGACATCTATTTACCTAGGCAGTGAGATCAAACATTTCAGCTTACTTTCATTTTTTCAACCGTAAACAAAGCTCAGACTTTAATTGAGATGTTTTTCTTCTTTATGCTTTTGCCATTATATTAAAAAGAAAGCGGCGCAACAATGTGCTGAATTTTTTTCCAAACAAATATGAATGTGCTTCATCATTCTTGCATTCTTTACAACTGAAAACACTTGTGACGGAGTTGTGGCTTTATACGATGATGCCTATTTGCCAGCTTACAAGGATGAAAGTGCTGGAAAATGCTTTTAAAAATTGTTCATGACTTCATTCATTTAAACATTTTTGTTTAATTTTTTTTATTCATGATTTGGATCTCGACTGTGAGGAGGTTAAAGAAAAGAAGATAAGACAGCTAGATTTTGCCAAACTAGGGGAGGCAGCAAAAATCAGTTTTCAAGCCAAGTCCAACCATTTTTATTGTCTGAAAAACAGGTGGTTTGAAATAGATTAAAATCAGATTTTTGCCAGTGTGCCTCAGTCTGAATGCATCTAAACCCATGCGTTATGTCCAAGGACGTATGTTTATTTATTATTGCAGTATGTTATGTATTTGGATGTTTTGTTCTCTGCCCTCTTTTTCTAGCTTGTCATAAGACGGGTACTCTGATCAGCTGCAATCAATCTAACAATGCCTGAGGGGACTGCATGGTGAGTAGTTTCTCAATAATATATTATATTTTTGAGTGTTTAAGTTAGCTCAGGATCTCGTTATAAGTATTCTTTAACAAAAAGAGAACTGGCTGAGCCCTCTCCTAAAGCTATTGTCCCCTATTTTCATCATTACTCTTTTGGCATTGTTATCTGTACTATGTGTACTTTCTGTAACATACTATCTGTTCTCTTTATTGTGACTTATTATTGTTCATATTTTCAAATTAAAAGTTATTATATGAATCATGGTTGTGTTTATACTTAGACCTCCTGATTATCCTGGTTCTCTCTCCAAGGTTTTTTTTCTTTTTTCTTTTATTTACTTTTTTACTTTTTTTTTCTTTTCTTTGTTACTGGCCCCCCAAACCTAGGCATGTAGTTATGTAACACGTTTAATCATTCATTGTGTGTAATCTCATCCAGAGTAAACCTACATCAGTTTACATTGTTATTAACTGTGGACATGCTAGAAAAATGACTGCAGTCTGAAAATGAATAAAAAATATATTACATACACTATATATTGCTAAAAGTATTGGGACACCCCTCTAGATCATTGAATTCAGAGTGGAAGCAATTGGGAACAACAGCAACTCCACAAAGTGGTAGCCCACGAAAAAAAAACAAAAAAAAAAAACAGAGCAGGGTCAGCGCAGAAGTCTGCAACTTTCTGCAGAGTCAATAGCTACAAACCTCCAAATTGCTTGTGGCCTTCAGATTAGCTCAAGAGAAAGCTGCGTAGAGAGCTTCATGGAATGGGTTTCCATTGCTGAGCAGCTGCAGCCAAGCCTTACATCACCAAGTGCAATGCAAAGTGTTGGATGCAGTGGTGTAAAGAGTGCCGCAACTGGACTGGAGTGACGAATCACGCTTCTCTGTCTGGCCCTCCAATGGACAAGTCTGGGTTTGCCGGTTGCCAGGAGAACGGTACTTGCCTGACTGCAATGTGCCAAGTGTAAAGTTTGGTGGAGGGGGGGATTAAGGTGTGGGGTTGTTTTTCAGGGGTTGGGCTTGGCCCCTTCAGCATACCAAGACATTTTGGACAATTTCATGCCCCCAACATTGTGGAAACAGTTTGGGGTGGTCCCTTCCTGTTCCAACATGACTGCGCACAAGTGCACAAAGAAAGATCCATAAAGATCCATGGATGAGCGAGTTTGTCAAGGCAGCTCAAGGTTTTGAAACAGAGCCATGGTTTGCCTTGCTTGGTGTGGAGGAACTTAACTGACCTGCACAGAGTCCTGACCTCAACCCGATAGAACACCTTCAGGATGAATTAGAGCGGAGACTGCAAGTCATGCAGGCCCTCTCGTCCAACATCAGTGCCTGACCTGCCTTCCCAGAAGAGGCAGGCGTCCCAAACCTTTTTGACAATATAGTGTAACTTGCAGATTGAACAGTCTGTCTTCTTTATAATTATTAAAATAGGGTAACAACAAGGTTTTATTAGTTAAAGGGTTACTTCAGCGATTTAGCCTTAAGCTTTGTATCATTAGAAACCCGGTAGTATATTCCAATTATGGTACTTTTCCCCCCTCATATCCCCCTGAGACGAGAGAATTATGCATTTTAATTTCGTCATTTTGCGTCAACAGAGGATTTTTTGGCCAGAGGCTAGAGACTACAGGAGCTAGTTCCGCATGTTATCAACCCGCCCACAGGGGTGGGATCTCACTCACAGAATGTAAATGCGTACGGCCGCTCGGCTCGGGCATTAATAACGGAGCGGTGCAGAGCAAAGTGAGTGTTTCAACTTTTCAATGAATTCCTCTGAAAGTTACGCTTCCAAAGGCATGATCTGAAAACGGACTGGACACGTGCTGTGAATGACTGCCGCGCTTACCTCAACTCTGCTCAGCTCTTTGCTCTCGTGATGAATGAAATCTGACTCCTGCTGCATTTGCGCCGTGACTTTCGTTCGGCTCACTCACACTTTATTGGAAAGACACGTTCAGTTTTTAACTGTAGTAGTGTCTATTCTCTAACTGAACAAAATGATTGTATCACTATATGAAAATCAAAACGACGTTGGGGGTGGTGTAATGGTGGGCAAGTAATAACCAGTAGCCGTGGCTTTGGGAGTGGCCTCGTTGAGCAGCGCACCAAATTCAAAAATAATTTCACATTTCTACTACATAAATGACCCAGTTTAAATACACATTCATCTTCTCAGCGCTGAAGTACCCCTTTAACATTAGTTAACTACCTTAGTTAACATGAACTAAGAATTAACAATACTTCTACAGCTTGTATTAATCTTTGTTAATGTTAATTTTTAACATTCACTAATGCATTATTAAAATCAAAAGTTGCATTTGTTAACATTAGTTAATGTACTGTTAAGTAACACGAACAAACAATGAACGGCTACATTTTTATTAACTAATGTTAACCAAGATTAACAAATACAGTAACAGATGTATTACTCATGGTTAGTTAGGCTAATATATTAACTAATGTTAACAAATGAAACCTTATTGTAAAGTGTTAGCAAAATATTGTTTAATAAAACATAATAAAATAGTCTTCAGTGAAAGTCCTCCACTCATTCTATCTTTTAAATCACATTCACTTTTGTTCACCTTAATTGTAGCAGAGGAAACAGCTGAATGTGACATGGCTAATGTACACGTCTTGGAGTAATATGACAGCGAGCCCTGCTGGCCTTCATTGTGAGATGGTCTGCAGATGACAGAGCCGCCTGCTGCACCAGCTTCAGAGTGGATCCCAAACAGGCACACGGTGCATACTAAATAAAGCATATTACATACCAGCCTACATACGATTTCTTTTTTGACATGTGAAGGCCAAGTATGGTATCAGTGCCAGCGCAAACCCTCATTTAGCAAAAACAAAAAAAAACTACTGTCAGGATTTACTTAAGACACGCAGTTAAAAATGAGCACTGAAAAGACATTTGCATAGTTATTTTTGCGACTGACCTTATTGAATATGCATTTGCAGGAGTTTTCCTTTTAGATGCAAAATTTATGGGAAGAGAGCCTTTAAATGAATCATGCAAGGTGATTTACTAAGGTTTGCCTTCAACGTACTGGTGTTTGCGCCATTATTTACCGGCCAAAAAAAGCATGTCTGAAACTAGATGCTAACTGGTAGATTGCGTAAGTCATTATGGAAATGATCCGGCTGCGTCTGTGTTCATTAATGTATGCGTCGTCAGTAGATTACACGCAGAACTTTCCACTCCCATTGGCACTTTTGTGGAATTGTGCTCTCGTGCTAATTTGGCCTGTTTAGTAAATCTGGTCGTAGGAGTAGCGAGTAGTGAGTAGTGAATACACAGACACTGCAAACCATGGACACACACACTCGGAGCAGTGGGCAGCCATTTTTGCTGTGGCGCCCAGGGAGCGATTAGGGCAAGTTCCTATGAAGCGGATTGATACAGAGTACAATATAGTGAAATTTTATAATACCCGAATCATTCTGTACTATTATTGGCTAATTTACATGACCTCAAAGCCTACGGTTGTTTAAAACAGCCGGCTGCCATTTTATCACGTGCTGTCAGTCAGTCAGTTTACCAATTTCCTCTGCGAGTCACTCTACCAATGCACTCAACGGCCAAGTACAGTCGGCCAGTCCATTCACACGAACGCAACTGTCTGCCGGAGGACTCGCAATTTCCCCTGATGGCCCAGTTTTGATCTCACGGCCGGTAATTGCTGCGGGAAAGTGAGCCACTCCAGATGAATGGAAGAAGAACATCGGTGTCCGTGATGTCGGATGCACCACGTTCAGGTAATAGCCTCTCTTCTCCAGACCCTGTTGGCCTCTTGTACAGAATGGGGGGATGAAAGTGCTGAGAGAAGGAAGGAAGAGGAATGGGGTGGGGGGTTGGGGGTCAATAGGCTCTGCTCCAAGACTGGCAAACCATAATTACCTGTAATGAGACTTTTGTTTTGAAGTATCATAAAGATATTCTTGAAGTCACCCTGGGCTGATTGGATGAAGTGGCACCACACGGGCCTCTAGGACCCTTTTCGATTACGATTTGCGCTTGGCATAATTACTATTGAAGTCTTCCTTCCATAAAGTGCTCCTCCTGAGCTCCCCGCGAAACTCTCCACGCTCAAGAAAACAGCTGCAACACTTTGATATTTCTTAAACAGTCAATTCACATACTGCGTTACCCTGACAACTTTCCTGAACTGAGGTTGAGATGAGTGAAATATCATGATCTGACCATTTCGTCTTTGACATCCGCTTACCTTATAAAAGAACTGCGGCAAAATAGCATCCTATGGAATTCCGTAATTCCAGGTAAAGAGATGCCATCCAGATTTGGCTGTGTTATGTCAGGAATATCTTTGATGAAGTTCTTGATAAAGAATGCCTTAACATTCGCAAAACCATAAACTCTTCAGGGCTGTGCCATTTACAGCACTACATTGTAAATGGGAGAGTTTGACTTAAAGAAAATCATTTAAAAGGTTAGCCATGATCATGAAGTTAACTATCATTTAAAAGACTTTAAGACTAAAGACGACTCCAAATAACAAAAGATAATTATAAAGCAGACAGCTGATCTATTAATGTGCCAAGATTCTACATTGCTTTGCAACTGAAAATGGCCTAGTTAAACTGATTTTAACTGTAGACTATATTATTTGCTGGACGAATTGTTAATTGTGTACATAAAATATAAAGGCAACAAGTTACAATTGTGGTTTAAAGGTTTAATTCATTAATATTGGTGCATTAGTTATCAACTAACAAATGAACAATACATTTACTAAATTAGGCTAATGTTAATTTATATATACACAGACACACACACACTACAGCTCAAAAATGATTTTATGCTTTTGAAATAAAGACTATGCTCAACCAAGGCTGTAAAACGGCAATATTGTGAAATATTGTGACAATTTAACTTAATATTTTAATGGCAAAACTGAATTTTCAGCATCAATACTCCAGTATTCAGTGTCATATGATGCTGATTTGGTGCTCAAGAAACATTTCTTATTATTTTCAATATTGAAAAAAATGTTCCCCCAGGATTCTATAATTTTAATAGCAGTGTACGCTAATGTTAACTCATGTTTATTCATAATACGTTAGTTAAATGATAATTTATTTTTTGTTTTTTGAGTATCAGTCTTATATTTCACTGTTGCCACTGTTCCCTAAAAGCAATTCTCAGGAGGATGCATGCAAAAGTGAATTCACTACATTTAAGGCAGTTACAGACACTCTGTTAACAACATACCATAACCAAGGTACAACCACTTTAAAATGTACAACCTGTGTTCTATTTGCTTTAATAAAAAATAGCTTCAAATCTCTACAGATCTTGATTGGATAATCCAGATTGGAAACATTCCTAGAACAAGCACAAAACTGAAACAAGTATAAAGTTCATGGCTACACAATCAAAGCACAAATTTTCATGTGGACAGGGGCAAACACACTGCTACAGACACAAGCACACACTCTCCCTCGCATGAGACCTTGGGTTCCATAAAAGGACTCGAACACAAAATTAAGATATTTTCAGTTGTTGGACAAGCAGCCTCACGTATACAAAGCAGGGAAAAAATGAGAGAGCTACAGGGAATGCAATTGTTTCATGATGGTTGAAACCCACTAAAGAACACTTGAACAACTGCAAAGGATGGAAAGCTGGCCTGATTTTTTGTCAAAATACAGCATTCTGAAAGGCATTGCAGTGGTTAATGAAAAGATGAATAATTTGTAAATGAACCCTGATTGCTTATGCAGGGAGAGTCAGGTCTGTTTGGTCAGGTCTCAGGTGGGCTCTAGAATGAAGGGCTTTATGTCTCTACAGGAGAGGGGTCCTCAAACTTCAGCCACTCCCTCCTAGACCAGAGATGAGAATTAATATGACCAGAGAGGGAAGGTAGTAATGCACCGTTTCGAACTCTCTCACACACACACACCAACTCAAAAGGCAAGCTGCAACAAGACTCACCCCCCTTGTGTATTGTAGATGTTAGTGGAAAGTTACGGTGAAAAGGCCTTCAAGTAAGAGTGTATTTGCGTGTGTGTGTGACATGTGGGCTGGTTCCCAGTCCCCACTCAGCAGCGGGGTTCATTAGCATTCCTTTGTGCGTGCATAAAGGGGCACGGAGAGCCACCTATTCTACGGCTGGACTTTACCAGCTGCCATCCAGGGCTAGTCCTCATTAAGGCCCCGCTGTTCCTCTGAGAACACCGCCACATGTTCCACACGCGCCCGCTCTCACCCACACTCACGCACACACGACTGAACCAAAGGAGAATTTCACACACCAAACGCTCAATCGTGCTCATACACAGGCTTGCACACTCCACCAGAAAAGCCTCTATTGTGATGGCCTATCGACGCCTACATCTCCATATAAACACAAGGTGATCATGCCTCCCAGGAGCTCCATGCTCACCAATACACACCATGAGAAAGTCTACACACATCACGTGTGGCTCGGTTCAAAACCCTGCTTCAGATGGCTCTATTCAGCGTGCGGCCATCGGAGTAATTGCTGTTAAAGGATAATTGTGGAGCAGATAAAGCTGGAGCTCATGCATGGTGAATTTGTTTGCATGAGGTATGCAGACAAGATTAAAGGATAAACGTATTCTCAACTCGGGGACACCAGTATACAGAACCATTCATCTCTTCAGTCCAATGCACTTCTAGATACCTCCTCACTACACATTCTTTTTGAAAGACATTTGCTTGGATGCGTGAAAGCTTTAATGATTGAAAAATAAGTTGCGTTCCTGTCACCTTTGCTCATTCATGAATTTTTTTTTTTGGAAAAATATGAGGCATTCTCATGACTGCTTGCTTAGACCCGTCTTGTGTGAATACTATGGTTAAAGGATTAGGTCACTTCAAAATGAAAATTTCCTGATATTTTACTCACCCCCATCTCATCCAAGATGTTCATGTCTGTCTTTCCTCAGTCGAAAATAAATTAAAGTTTTTTCAGAAAAACATTCCAGGATATTTCTTCCTATCATAGACTTCCATGGCAATCAAAATGTTGAAGGTCCAAATCAATGCAGTTTCAAAGGGCTTCGAAGGGCTTCAGAGGCTCTGTGCGATCCCAGACGAGGAATAGGGTCTTATCTAGCGAAACGATCGGTCACTTAAAAAAAACAAAAAAAACAAAAGTTTTAGTTAACCTAAATTGCTCATCTTGCGCTACTCTGCGACGTGCCAAGGACTGCACAATCACGTCGGAAAGGTCACGCCAGATGTAGGCCGAAGTACCGCCCCAAGCAAACGTGCGAAGACTAATACAAACACCCTTTACCAGAAAACACTCCTTCTTCAACTTCAAAATCGTCCGACATCATTGTTTTACCTTTTTTTGCAAAAGGACATTTGTATTAGTCTTTGCATGTGCGCTTTGTAAACACAGGGGCGGTAATTCTGCCTACGTCTAGTGTGACCTTTCCGACATGATTACATAATCACTGGCACGTCGCAGCGCAAGATGAGCAATTTAGGTTAAAATGTATATTAATTTTTTTTTGTTTTGAAAATGACATAGTTTCGCTTGATAAGAACCTATTCCTCGTCTGGGATTGCGCAGGGCCACTGAAGCCCTTCGAAGTGCTTTGAAACTGCATTGATTTGGACCTTCAACATTTTGGTTGCTATGGAAGTCTATGATGGGGAGAAAAATCTTGGAATGGTTTCCTCAAAAAAGATTATTTCTTTTCGACTGAAGAAAGGAAGACATGAACATCTTGGATGAGATGGTGGTGAGTAAAATATCAGGAAATTCTAATTTTGAAGTGAAATATCCTTTAATAGTTAAAAAAAAAAAAAAAAACTTCCTGGAATACTCCTTGAATCAAAATAAAATGCACAGACGACCGGAAGAACCAAAACCATGGCCTTGTTTATAAATGAATTCCGTGTTTGACTGTTTGCCTGCTAACTATACACCAGGAACAAGGTCATAACATCTGGATGAGCCAAGCACTCTCTATCAAACACACAGATATTAGACATTTGTGCTAATAGGTAATTTCTTGTATTCCTGTATTTTTACACAATTTTTATTCACATTAAAACGCAAATGATTTAATAATACAGTTAAATGTAATCTTTATATGTACAGCATGAGAAATAGATATTCATTTTGAGATTTGATAATGTTGTAACATTTAAATTTAATGTTGAGAACTTCAGTATTGGCTAATTAATATTGTATTGCCCATAACATGGAAGTAAAAACCATCTTATTGGCTCTGGCATATCCTTAAATTACCCTAAATTTGAATGAAAAAACTCCTAGAGCACAATCACTCCATCCACCTGCGGTGAAAGGGATATAAGCACTGACTGGCAGACAAAAATTGAGCCACTGAGTGCAAACTCAAACCGCTTCATTCTCAAGGGCCACTGATTGACAGCACATGTCAGCGACACCCATTTAGAGTGTGTTAGCCTGGTCACAAGAGACGGCGAATTAGATTGAGCAAGGACGAATCAGTGGAACAAGAGGAAAATTAGAGATGATTATAGCTGAACCACACCCATTGATAAAAGGTGGGCAGGCCCCCGTAATCCCCTGCAAGCAGACAATGAACATGAGGAGATTGAGCCCTGTGTTTTAACCTGGCCAGGGAAGAAAAAGCCCTCTCATTCTCTGTATTTACAACATGTGAATGACCAGCCTATTAGCCGAATGCTTTTAGGTTGGGCTCACATAGCAAGGAGCCGGCTTTGTCAGCCATGTCTCCTTTGTGCAACAGACCCTTGCAACCATGCAATGGGATTCACGCAGTTGAAAATGACACTTTCCGACCCCTTTCACTAGTTCTAATTCGTTTGTCTGTTTTCGCAATAATTAGGTCTTGATTATTTGTTTCTATGTATATAAATTGCAGGGAGCCAGGTTAAGATGTCACATTGTCTTTGGGATATTATTGTGCATCTCTTCTATGTACAGATGCACTGTGTGTAATTCCAGTTCTGTTGAGCAGGGTTTTTTTTTAAACTCAGCTCAGAGGCCACAATACATAAAAAAAAAGAAGAATAATTTATATTTATATTATATATATATATATATATATATATATATATAAAACATTTTTTTGAGGTAGGTGTACGATTTGCAGGACATTTTTTTAAAGAATCAATTTAACAGAGATTATTTTAGTCTGTTGTCAATGGCAACGAACTGAAGATGTTTAACAATTCCGCTGGCAGTGCGCGATGCAATACAAGGAAGATTTTTATTGGCCGTTTGAACAAGTGGATTTCTAGTTCCCAGCATGTTAAAATGAAGTGTTTTATTTTATTTGATGATGAAAGAAAGAAAAGACCTGTCAGTGTTGACATTTAATAGAGTTTGTTATGTTGAAGTGTTTGTGTTACCATTGTGCTGAATAGCAGATACATAATAGTAAACACTACATTGGCTCTGAAAGTAATGATTGAACAAATGCCAATGACAAGTAATATCTTGTTCACGCTAAATAAATAACATTTAACACGTGTTGTGAGAGCTCTGATTTTTAACAACTACACTTAACAAAATCATAAACGCAACACTTTTGTTTTTGCCCCCATTTTTCATGAGCTGAACTCAAAAGATCGAAGACACAAAAGGCCTATTTCTCTCCAATATGGTTTACAAATCTGTCTAAATCGGTGTTAGTGAGCACTTCTCCTTTTCCGAGATAATCCATCCACCTTGTGATTGATGATCAGCAAAAATTCACTGACCACATTTACTGCAACAACACGGTCCTGCAGATTTGCTTTATACAACATTAGGAAGATTAGACCCTTCTTATCAGAGCAGGCCAACTCCCGGTCCAAGCTCTTGTTCTCTCCAGACTGGACTACTGTAATGCTCTTCTAGCGGGCCTTCCGGCATGCACTATCAAACCCTTGCAACTTATCCAGAATGCAGCGGCGAGGGTGGTCTTAACCAAGCCGAAGAGAGCGCACGTATCGCCTCTCTTCAGTCTGCACTGGCTGCCAATAGCTGCTCGAATCAAATTCAAGGCACTGATGCTCGCCTTCAAAACAACGACTGGCTCTGCACCAATATACCTAAACTCGCTTGTTCAGACTTACACACCTTCCAGGAACTTGCGTTCTGCCAGTGAACGACGCCTTGTGGTGCCATACCAGAGAGGCATGAAATCGCTCAGAGACCTTTTCCTGGACCATTCCCACCTGGTGGAATGACCTGCCTATCTCAATTCGTGCGGCCGAGTCTGTAGCCATTTTCAAAAAACATCTAAAGACACATCTTTTCCAGCAGCACCTGACCAATCAAGAATAGCAATTATCATTCTATTCATTTTCTGTTTGTTTATTTTAAAAAAAATTGTACTGTCCTATGTGTTCTGTGCTATATTAACTGAGACTTGTTGCAGCACTTGCATACTGTTGCCCTTGACTGTTTTAGTTGCTTCTACTGCTCTAATTTGTAATTCGCTTTGGATAAAAGCGTCTGCTAAATGATTAAATGTAAATGTCTAATAAGCATCTTGATATGCCACACCTGTGAGGTGGATGGATTATCTCGACAAAGGAGAAGTGCTCACTAACACAGATTTAGAGAGATTTGTGAACAATATTTGAGAGAAATAGGCCTTTTATGTACATTAGATGTACATTAGTCTTAGATCTTTGAGTTCAGCTCATGAAAAATGGGGGCAAAAACTAAATTGGTGCGTTTATAATTTTGTTTAGTGTATAAAATTAATTGGCTCCAGGGCTACTTATTACGGAAGCCCTGAACCGCCAAATAAAAAAATAATTATAATAAAAAAAATAATTTTTAAAAAAAATTCTAGAATTTCGAGATTAAAGTCAAAATATTTTGAGAATAAAGTCGAAATATTTTGTGAATAAAGTCAAAATATTTTGAGAATGAAGAGATTAAAATCAAAATTACAAACGCAGCCTCATTGACGTAACACACACACACTACAGCGCTGCAGCCGTGTATTTGAACAGGGGGCTGATTACTTTCATCATCCATCAGGTAGCCTAATTGCCCTTAACGTACAGTAAATATCACTAAACAAGAGATTAAATTGAAATATAAAACGTAGTGTTCAGGTTATCTTAACGTTCATGAAACAGATAGGCCAGGAGTTTTCAAACTGCGAGCGCCTGCTCAAGAAGAATGATTGGTTTAGGCCAAAACTGCTGTGATTGTGAATATAATTAAAGGGCAATTAGGCTACCTGATGGTTTATGAAAGTCTTCAGCCCCCTGTTCAAATAGCGCCTGCAGCTCTGTAGGCTAGAGTGTGTTACGTCAATGAGGCTGTGTTTGTAATTTCGACTTTATTCTGGAAATACTTCGACTTTATTCTGGAAATACTTCGACTTTATTCTCAAAATACTTCGACTTTATTCTCAAAATTCTAGATTTTTTTTTTTTTTTACTTTGCGGTTCAGGGCTTCCGTAACATACTTATACTCAAGTAAGTTTTTTTTTTTGAGTAATCAACTTAAAATTTGCGTTTATGTTAAAAATCAAGTTCCTTTAACTCAAAATCAACAGTTTGTTGATCAAACTATGTTCAAATGTTTTGTTTTTGTTGAACACATTACACCAACAATTTTTTTTAGTTGAGTGATCTTAAAACTCATTGCCCTAAAAAATTCATTTTGACTTGACAAAAATGACATGTCAAGTTTAATGGACTTAACATTTAAATAGCACTGCATTAAAACTGTTAGTTTAATGAACTTGAAATCAATAGTTTGAAATTAGAAATGAAATGGTTTAATTTCATTTCCATAAAATGTTTAGGTTCAATCAACTTTTATAGGCTTGCAGTGTGGTAACTGAATTAAAGAAGAAAGATTTATGGGTGAGTTATTGACAGTTCAGGAGGAAGAATAATTACATTAGCGAACGCAGTCTGTGAAAAAGATTGCTTTCTTTTCCCTTTTCAAATGAATGCAAGCATACTTTGAGTAGCCCTTCTTGCTCACTAGCACCACTTCTCTGCTGAACAAACACTTGACAGAGCATCTTTATTATGTAGAGGTTTAATAAGATCATCTATTTAAAATCAGGCATGGTATTTTGTGGCATTCCAAACAACAGTTTAGTCCAATGTCAAGTAATCTTAGATAAAAAAATATTACATATTAATTAAATGACATACAGTCTCTATCTCCTATTAATGAATGCAAACCCTCCTTTACTTATTTCGCTCCTTTATGGTCATAGTGCTCTTTCAAACTGATTGAAAAAGTAAAATTTTAAATATTTCCCGAGGACAAACTGTCACATGCAAATGTGGTTACAGTAAGAGAAGCATTTTTGATTCATAATAGCAGCCTTCTTTAAAATGCCCACTAAGTACAAACTCTTATGTGAGTGTTACTCAGTTTCAAGGACGTTATAAATAAGCCACCGAAAAGGGCTGGTGAAACAAGGCAGAGAGTGACCTGTACTGCTAGTCTGCATCAAGGCCAAAGCCTTGAGGGGGAAGAAACAAGAAAAGAAGCCCTGGACATTCAGATTTTCCTCTCGCACACTGGTTCTTGCTCTCTTTATCTCACATAAATGAAAAAAAAAACAAACTGCACACTTTTTACCGTACATGTAAACAGGAATATATGGTAGCTACCCTGAGACTGAAAAAGTGATATGAATAGCATGTGTCTAAGAGTATGTCAGTTACCTGTGGAGTGATGCTTCATTTTTCCGCTTCACAAAATGATCACATTATACAATGTCTATTGGGAAGCCAAAAAAAAAAAAACTGTTCTAATATCCTGATTTGATGCCACAAATTTCTCTTTAGAATTCATGCAGTGCAGTTTTTCACCTGTGATTTGGTGCTATTAAAAATTAAGTTTAAATTACTGATGACTTCAAAAGCACAAACCATCAATTATTAACTTCAAAAGCTCATGGGAAGTCTAAAAAGTTATAGAATAAAATCAAGGAATTAAATTTAGGGGATTTTTTTTACCAGAACCTGACTGTTTTTAATAACTATTAATAACACCTGTAAAATGACAGCAGGGACTTTAAGACACAGCTGTGGATGGAATGGCAACAGCCTTCTTCACTGTAAACCCTAATGCTCAAATTAATTAATTGTTTGAGTAGAGCCAACTCAAAATAAACATTAGTTAAATCAAATTAACTTTTGAGTATTTAGAACTTTCTTTTGAGTTCACAAAACTGACACATTAAGTAATCTGAATTGATTCACTGTTTTGAGTTTTATTAACTTGTTTCTTTTCATTTAGACAAAATTAAATGTAACTGAAACTGGGCTGGGATTTATATTTCCCAGCATGCTTTGCCATGACAATGAAAAAGGAGAGTAAATGCTAAAATTAAGTGTTCTATAAATGCTTTTTTGTGCAAGATTAATGTTAAGGTGGCGATTTAGCATGAGCTTATTTAGAGAACAGATATAAATAATAAATGTTTAATTCAACAAGTGCTAGGCTATGCTAATGCTATCAAAGCATTGTGTAGCATTTATTGAATTATGTTGTTAAAGCTAGCCAAGTTTGCACTCTTAAAAATATTTAAGTTGATAATTTTATAAATGTATGAGCTGTATGAATTAGCTTACTCAAATATTTCAAGTTATGAGCAATTACAAAGAGTACAAAATAAACATTTAAGATAATTCATACATTTAACTTAAAAATATCATGTAATCTCATTTTTTGTAGTGGAAACTAGGCTAGCTTTAACTAGCTAATTCAATAAATGCCCCCTTGCTAATTGGTTACACAATGCTTTGATAGCATAGCACTTGCTGAATGAGTACAGTAATAATACATTTAACATACTGTATATCTGTTCTCAAACTAAGCTCATGCTCCACTTGTCACCATGATAGTAACCCTACAAAAAAACAACAACAGAAACTCTTCTAAACTAGCATAAAACATTAAACACTACTAAATCTCCCACTAAACGTTAATCTTGTGCACAAAAAAATAAATATATAACACTTATTTTGGGCATTTACTGTCCCTTTTGAGTGTCATGGCAATGCATGCTGGGAAATCAGTTTTGGTAAAAAAAATTTGGTGGCCGTTGCTGTTCCGTCAGCAGCTGTTGCTTAAAGTCCCTCAGTATCAGAGGGCAACTTCCCTATCATCGGAAAGTCATTTCACAATTGACATTATATAATAAATGACCTCAATAAAAGGCACAAATTATAAAATAAAATCTTAAATAACCAACAGAACAACATTAAAACACAACCCACACAATAGTTTATGTACTGTACATACTGGTGATATGACACATGACAGACAACTTGTAGACCAGAGCAGTTTAATTCAACCTCAGTCAAAACGGAGTCAGATCAGTTATAAAATAGGCTACAGTTGTCACTACGGTTCATAGCAGAACTGTGTGTGAACGTAAGTGTATTTAGCACTCTAAAACAGGACTGACAACTGTATTCGGAGCTGGCTCACCATCTCCAGGACTTTCCATCGCTTTCCCCATTTCCTTAACAGGTCCAAGAAATGTGATGGGTCCAGTCTGATCTGACAATCATGGTAGTGCTGAATGTTTGGTGAAATAAAAAAGAAGCTTTTTCTGTCTGCGGAAAAAAAGACTACCCCCATCATTTTATTTTCCTGCAACTACTAGAGCTTGTAGTAATTACTTTAATGATGTCCCTGCGTCTCAGCCGCCATGCCACGAGCAATAGAAAGCAGACCACAAAATAAAAGTTCAATGAAGGCACATGGAAGACACAATCATCTCATTAAACGACACAAAGTATAGAAGGAAATAAGGCGGTTCCTCATACATGCGATGCAAAAAAACCTATTAGAGGGGTAATATTTTTTAAGACTCTATGTGTGCCAGGAAATAGAGGATGGCGAATACTTGCAAAGCTGTAAATTACTTGCAGATATTTTAAAATGCGCCAGTAGTAGGTTTATTTAAGTGATAATGATCTAATTCGGTGTTCTCAAAGCCAGATGTATGAGGATGCATCCTATTACGGCCGTCCATAGCAATGAATGCGACAGCTCCAAAAATCGCAGCAGACACGGTCAGTGGAGAATTGCGTGGGGGCATTGATATCCACAGCTGTTCTGTTTCATATCAGCTAGCAGGGACAGAGATTCAGGGCTCACCCTCGCTGGCTAACCCTTACCTCCACAAAAAAATATGTAATTTGATTTCAATTGGTCCTGAAAGGTATATGGCAGGCCTTGTTGCAACAACAATGACATCCACACGCTTCACCAGGTTTTCACGTCGAGGGGCACTGCAGCGCTTTTATTATTTATATGTTTTTATTTTCTTTTTTTTTCCAGAGCAAAGAACTGCATTTTTTTTGTTTTGGGCCTGGTTGGATCCCAGAAAAGGCTCTGGGGTGGAGGGGGCGCAGGGTGTGTACAGGCACGTAGGTTTTTTTCGGACAATCTGGGAATCATTTACTAACATTTTCCATCTGCATAATAAGCTGGGCAGCTAATGACGGTGCAGGCTGGCCGAAGACAGGGTGGCATGCCTTCAGATTTAATGGGTGTGCAGAGGAAACTTCCAATGCTTTCTGACATCTCTCATAGCAAACTAAATGTGCTCTGGGTCAGGGAGTGTCTATTATGAAAATAAGAGACGGACAAGTCAATTATACTTCGCTGACTGCATTGCCAGGGGTCCTCATTAGAATGATCAGGAAGGTCCGTGCCGCTGCGCTCCTCTCCTCTGTGTAGCTCCTGATTAAGATGTGGAGGAATGACAAGACCCTGTGCTTCTCTTTATCTTATGGAGTGCATCTCTAAGAACGTGTTCATGGAGTGGAATCAAATAGACACGCAAACAAACCTCATGAGGCTGAACAGGCGCAAGAACGCACACTGAGGGGGCAGCATCTCGAAAGCCGGTAAGAAACCGTTGACATGCTCGTATATAAAAAAAAAAAAAAAAGAAAAAAAAAAAAAAAAAAGAGTGCGAGACAAACTCAGAGGTCAGGAAGCTGATAGCGTCACGGATCACAGTGCACCCAGGAAATATTTTTGGCAGGGGATGTATGAAACTGTCATGCATAGACTGGATGAATGGCTTAGGGTGAGGGGGCGGGGCTATAGAATAGATCCAAACGAAAAGCCTGGGGTTCGTTGGGTGTTTTGGTGTTCAATCCTGCCCGCTTGGCTAGACTGTTTCTCAGGGCCAGGAGCCTGGGATCCACTGACAATGACAGGATCTGTGGAGACAGAGTGCAGGGAATCTGGCTTGTTCTTCCTAGTGCGTATATCCTGGGCAGCACAGTGAAGTCCAGGCACCAATTCATTTATTTCAGCATGTACAAAGACAGCTGCAAATATCATGCCCTTCTACACATACAGTAATATATAAATATTCTTCTACCTATTCTTCTACCTTTGAAGTCCTTAATATTTTTATTGTTTATGAAAGACTAGGGGTGTAACAATATATTGTGTTACAAATTAATATGCAATGTGAATTCTGTATTGTGTTTAGTTCACCCAAAATAAAAATTACTGTGGGAGTTTACAGAGATTTAGTGTAAGTACTATATAATGTTGAATGTATAATAATGCAATGGGGCAATATTTGTGGGTCATTATAATTCCAAATGTCTTATGTCACTAGTAAAAAGTGGCCTACATTATTTTAAATACATCTAGTCAGTGACAGAGTGCCAGCATATTCGTCTAAAATAATTCTGTATTTTCAGCTTCAGAATCATGAATATTTTTATTCTGGTGTCACCATTGTACTGTGCATTGGGTTACCAGCACCAAGTCCAAGCCTATTTATTTCCACTCCGAATGTGAACAAACTAATTTAACACTTTAATTAACAGTAAATTTTTTGTTAAAAAGGTACACCATGCAACTTTTCCGTCCACTAGACTAGAGATTCAAAACAAAGGTGTAGTTTGATGACGCAGAATCTTGGGACTTGTGGTCTTCACCTCACTGCCGGTGAAAGGAATTACTGTAGTATGTTACTGTAGTATGAAGTAGAGCAGGACCGAGTGTTGTCGGAGCTGAGCAAGACCACTGGAGCGATTGATGAACGCAGCACACGCCTCGCGAGCAGCGGGACTTTTATTATGCCACAGCCGCGGCGCCATTTCCGCTTTTCCGGTCATGAGTATGAGGTAACGCAGCTCTTTTTATCATATTAGATATATCTGAGTGTGTTGAAAATGATGTTATGACGTTACTCTGTGCGTTCGCTCGCCGGCTGCTATGACACTTGTTGCACACTGCAGTAAGAGTAAAGCGTTTCTGCAAAATAAAAACGCAGATATGACGCAATTGACAGGCGACTCCCTTACACGTCCAGGTTCCTAGGTTAAAATAGCTATTTTCTCATGATTTACAAATAGTTAGAAACATTTGGGATATTGTAAGTACTCAACTGAACAAAATATATAACACTGGCCTAGTGGTTTTAGGATATTTTACTGAAAAAATATTACATAGTGCACCTTTAACCTTTTCCCATGTGTCTTGGAGTATCGCAATATCATATCATGAGTTCAGTATCGTGATATGCATCGAATCGTGACATGAGTGTATCGTTACACCCCTATGAAAGACGTCTCATTCTCATCATTTTTTTTTAAATATTTAAATATTAACCATTTAAAATATCTTTTCTATTTGAATAATACATTATAATTTAATACTGTGATAGCAAAGCAAAATTTTTAACAGCCATTACTCCGGTCTTCAGCGTCTCACGATCCTTCAGGAATCATTTTTAATATGCTGATTTGGTGCTCAAGAAACATTTCTTGTTATTATCAATGTTGAAATTTTTTTTTTCCAGGATTCTTTGACGAATAGAAGAAAAGTTCAAAAGGACAGCATTTAATTGAAATGGAAACCTTAACTGACACTTAAATTAATTGAATGTATTCTTTCTGAATAAAAACATAAAAAAATAACCCAAACTTCTGAATGGTAGTGACGATCTAATTTGAAGACTTAAGAAACCACTCAAATAAAAAAAATCTATTCATATTTCTAAGGAGAGACATTGATACTAAAGATACAAACTGGTTGATACATGCTGTGATAATCCAATCTTTAAATCTAAAAAAAAAAAAAAAAAAAATTTGATCTAGCTTTGTTGAGAAAAGATGAAAATTGTTTTATGAACGGACCTTTTTTTCTTTTCTTTTCCATTTAGTTTCTGAGGTTCTTTCCCCCCTACATTCCACTAAGTGAAAAATCAATGCCAGCTATGGATATGATTTTATTTCACTGCATTTTCAGCACAAAGTACAAAAGGTGCTCACTCACCCAACATATTTTTCACCTACCTCCCTTAGGTGCTCTTTGAAACAGATGATTTAATCAATGACATGTTATTTCCTAAATTTGTTCTGGCACCAAATCCACTAATAAACACGCTCTATATCAACCTTCCCTGGGGTATTCAAAAGGCCATGCTCTCGTGTTACCTAAAGGTAGATTGAAAGATATAGTGAGCACACCAGAGTACATGTAACAACATCCAGCGCTCATGTTAAAAGACAAAGCCCTCATCCCCCCTCCTGCTGTTGTGCAGACTTAATATAGCTCAAGGCTACACAAATTTACGTCTTGACCTCCTTAAGTTGCCAAATCAAGCAGAATAAAAAAGCATTTTTTTCTGCTGCTGTCTGCCCTTATATGAGAATATTCTTGTTATGATAATTGGAAATTCAGTTATTTCCCTCCAGTGTGCTTTTTAAAATATGAGCCAGCGTGTGCAACCAAACCAACTTTAACCAGCATTACAACCTGTGTCTCATCACGATAATTGGGTTTTTGAGTTGATTTGACTGGATGACAGCGATGCCTCGAAGATTCATCATGGCAGTCTTTTTAACCAACAGTGCAACTCACGAGGAGGCATTTAATTAGGGAACTTAAAACAAGGTCAGTTTTTGGCAAATGTTTGCTCGTTCTCATGTCCCTCCATAGCTAACAATCCCATGCATTTTCACTGCCACAGCTGTTTTCAAAGCTTAAATCCAATTTAAACATAATAGAAAATGTATCTTAAATGTATATTAAACATATATTTTTTTCTAACACTGGTTCTAGACTGACTTTCTTAAAAACATTTTTAAACATTTTTAAACATTTAACATTTTTTGTTTTAAATGATGAGATATAAAAATAATGCGGAGCAAATTTGCAGGCATTTCTTTAAGACACCAGTTTAGAATTTTTTTATGAAATTACTAGCATAAAAAAAATCTAGTCTAGCAATTATTAATGAGAAGCAATTATTAATTATTAATATTGAAATCAGAAATATTGTTTAAAACCTTGAGGGTTAAACAAATATAAAAAATTTGGCCGATACTAATAAGTCTATTATATAGACTATTATATTATATAATATAATATACTATATATCTATTATATTATTTCCATTAATGTACAACCGATATTAATAAATGGCTGATATTATAATGACTAATACATGCTACAAGTGAATTTGCACAACACATGTACATGTTTTGAACAATGGTTGTTAATTTTGAAATTGGCTAGAGATTAGCCTACATTTTAAAGTGTTTTAGATGTTTTTGAAGACTAATTTTATGTAAGCAATAAGCATTAGTTGATGCAAAGGTAGTCTAGATGTGAAAAAAGACCATATACAATGAAGTATACTAACACACACAACTGTATATTATATTAATTTACACTAACCCTACCCCTAAACCTACCCATCACAGAATTTTTTTTTCAAGCTTGTTTCCTTGTGGGGACCTCAATTTAGGTCCAAATGGTGACACGAGTCCCCCCCCCCCCCCACCACCCCCCCACACACACACCCACACACACAGAATAGTTATCTAATAAAGCTGCCATTGTACGTTACAATACTGTTAGCTGTTAGAAAAATAGTTTTTGCTCCTCTTATGCAAGTCGCTTTTGATTAAAACATCTGCCAAATGCATAAATGGAAATGTAATCGACCAATAACAATAATATCTGCCAATAACATGATATTGATTTAACATGCATTGCTAATAAAATCTTCAAAAGATTACCGCATTAAAAAATGGAATAAAAACTAAAAAAGCAAAACAATGCAATGAGGAGTATAGGAATGTTTGGCCTCTTAACACATGCTACTTGACCTATGCAAGAAAACTAGAGGAGGTGGTGGTAGTAGTAGTAGTAGTAGTTGTTGTTTTCTATTGTTACAAATGGTCTGATAAGAAATAATAAAAGATATAAGATAACGATCATTGCATTTATTTGTGCCTCAGGGGTCAGATATGACTCTCTAGGTCATGACTTATCTAATGATGTTCTACAAAGACCATCTTTTATCCTCCACCTACGCTCACGTTCACACCTCACAAACCAGAAAAGCAACCTGGAGGGGAATCGTACAGCGTTCATAATTTCACAAGAGTGGAGATGTCACTGTGAGAGGAGAGGGATAAACAATAATCTTTCTAATGCAGAGGATCCACAGCAGCCTAACTATTCTGGAGTCACTCCAGGCCATTGCGTTGTCCCTGTCTGCATAGTCATCTCAAGCTGGGCACAGAATGTTACAGATGGAGATCCATCACTGATGCAGCAGAGTTTACAATGAAGACCAAACGAATGAGAAAAGGGAGCGCAGACCTCTGTGCATCAAAGGACATAATTAGGAAGCAGCGAAGGGCCTTAGAAAGAGAGAAGTCATGTGTCTGCGGTTTCCCCTGCAGTTATTTACAAAATGTCCATGATCAAGTTAAAAATGTTACAATGTACGAACATTTACATTCAGAAGAATTTAATCCCTGATATATTAATTTTGTCCTCTATAAGAAAGACCGAAGATGAATGTAACACACTAACACTTTCCAACCTCAAGTAACCCAGTCTACTACAAATATAAGCCAATTAAATATATTTGACTTTTTGACTTGCAAAGTTCCAGTTTCAGTATGAAGTTTTTTACCTATTAAGGGTAATCTACTATTTAATATTATTAATAGTAATTCTGCCGAAGGAAATCTATAAACTATGATACGTTTTCCTACAAGGTCTACTTGTTGCACATAGTCCAGACCAGTGTTTCCCAACCTTTTTTCAGTCATGGCACCCTTTGAAAATGTTCTCCATTTTGTGGCACCCCCTCGCATACGTTACGCTACGGTACAGATTGCTCACGGTTCAGTTTGTATCACGGTTTTGGGTTCACCGTTTACGGTACCGTAAAGTACGGTTCAGTATTTGCTATGTTCAGGGAAAAAAGGACTACTGTCAAATAAAAATAAAAATAATAAGAACAAATCATTTAAATACAAGCAGCTGCACAAATAAATACTATTGAGCAAAGATAGGCCTACTAATAAAATAAACTATGCTTTTCAGGTACGTCTAACATTAGTTTTCAGGTACAGAAATTGATCAAATGTGAAATAACATTGCATATTTGACTTTATAAATTAAAGATTAATCCTATTAAACATTAATTACAAAAGCTATTCTATCAAGAGCAGTGAGTGATTTCCTTGTCTTTTGTTGTTTGACATTAAACAGACAGCAGTAAAGGCCACTGCCCCTTTAAGACCTAATGCTCGGATAGGTGTCGTCTTTCTCGACAGTATAAAGTTTACTCAAGGCATATACTGACTATGTCTGCTAGAATACTCATCAAGATGGACATGTTGACATACTTTTTGTGTGAGTTTGTCCGTTCAAGAGCAAGACTTGAAAGAGAACTCAATATTTGTGCGCTGTGAGACGTGTGCGCGCTTTCGCATAAATGCACAGAGACACAGCAAGCGCGACTTCTCATTCGCATCTTCTGGCACTACACCCGGGTGATGACGGCGAAAATGACTGGTCATATTCGAACATACGGCAGCACTCACATGCATTGAACAAAGTTTACAAAGAGAGAATTATTAAAATTTAAAAAAAAAAAAATAATATTTATATAAATATATTTTAAGGACTTTTACACGGCACCCCTGCTCTCGTCAGACGGCACCCCGGTTAGGAAACACTGGTCCAGACGATAAACTGATACGGTCTTCTCACATTTACTCATCCATAGGAAGATCCCTGGTTTCTTGTACAAAGATCAAGAATAGGCCTTAACAACAGACCTTACCTAACTGACCTCAATCTGTTTGTCTTTTCTAATGCTGAGAAATCAAGAAAGAGCCTTAAGAGATCTCAACAATGGTTCAAAAATTTGTAAAAGACAACAAAGTCAAGGTCAGCTCACTACTGCTGGCATTTATCAATGAGTTTAGGAATACGTAAGGATTCAACCTTGTGAATTTCAGCAAAACATGCATTTGTAGTCAACTTTTTAGCTGCATATTTGTAAGATTTACTTATAGGAAAGATATCTGGATTTAAGATTATTTACTGTCTCACAAACTGGTTGAAGTAAACTGGCCTACATGATGTAATAACTTTAAAAAGTAAAATAAATAAAGAATTATGCTCACCAAGTAGAGGTTTATTTGATCAAAAACACAGGAAAACCTGTAATATTGTGAAACTATAAGAATTTAAAATAACTGCTTTCCATTTTTTAATTATAAAAATATTTCTCATCAAATTCTTTCCCAAACAGTGATCTAGGATATTTTTTGGAAATTAATAAAAATGTTTCTTGTAAGCATGCTTTAATGCTGTGACAAATAATCCTACAATCATCCCAGTTCTCCCCTCCCTCTGTCCCTGACAAGCAGCAAACACTTCAAGCTCTTTATTTTTTTATTTGATTATTACTTTGTTCAATTCTAGAAATAAATACAATTTATAACTGTAATGCCTACCATAAAGTGGATGAACAAAAATGCAGCCTTGCCAGCCAGAAAGGATAAGGAAAATGGTACAAAAGATATGTGTACTTGATAAAGGGCCAAGGCTTAAACTAGTGGCTCTCCTGAACAATTAATGAATCAGAACAGCTCGTAAGATATAATAGTATTGCTTTTGGTATTGGTAATTAGTACTGGCTTTTGGAAGACTTCGGGAGATATACAAATATACATACATACATACATACATACATATACATACATATATATATATATATATATATATATATATATATATATATATATATATATATATATATATACACATATACACATATATATATATATATATATATATATATATATATATATATACACACATATTATATTATATATATACACATACATATATACATACATATACATATATATATATACACATATTATATTATATATATATACATATACATATATATATACATATACATATATATACAGGTTATAGTGACCCCAAATTATCATATTAATACACATGCGTGCAGACAGACATAAATCCACATTGCCGCTGAAGCAAAAATCGTGACAATGTGCACAAGATCTTAGGTTACAACCTGTCTGAGAGTTGCCACCATGACGAGGGATAAAAATGCATTCCAGTGCTGGAAAAGAACAGTAATCAAATATAATCAGTTACATTTTAAAAGTAACTTGTAATCTATAACTAATATATATATATATATATATATATTAGTGCAGACATTTGGGGGGAGATGGTGTACATGACCCTTTCATTACACAATTCAACTCCATTTACCTGCCTAAACTGCAAAGGTGTTGAAAAGAGGTTTCCTCATCAACAAACTAATTTACAAACCAAGTCTTTGTTCACGACTGTATTTACTGCATGACGGAAGTATTTATCCAGCTACGTGGTTGCGGCCAAATGATCCTGTGTAGAAAGCTGTCTGGTCCAGATTCTTTCTAGCCATTTAACTCTGCTAATGGCCTCTCTGCTGCACCAAATGGCCCTTCTCTCCGCTCCGCCACACAGTCGTCAAACTGATATGCCCTAATGTAAATATTTGGACCTGTACCCCCACCCCCTCCAAAGGGCAGAAAAGGAGCTTTTTAATTGATATACTGCACACTCAAACGGGTTTAACTACTAGGAGAAGAGGTGAGTGTCAGGAGCAGAACAAAAGATCACACCAGAACAGACCTCTAAAGTGCTGGTGTTATGTATAGTGACCTCATGTGGGAATATCCATCTTTCTACTCCTCTAGATCACAAGATAATATGACCTGGTTCATCCCTGAATGGTTGAACTCACAGACAGGGCAAAACAAACAAGTGACAGTGAAAGAATGATGGTAGGAAGGGTGAAAAAAAGCCTACTTAAAAACATAGACCAACCAACCTCTTAATAAAGCACTACTACCATTCCGCTTGGGAAGCTTACATTTGTGCTGTAAAAGCTTTGAGAGTTATTCTATAATCCTGGAGAGAGAATGAGATGCGTATGAGACAAATGTCCATTTGCTGTTTTCCTGTGATGGAATTTATTGAACTTGAAGTTCTCCTTTATTACTTCAATATATAGTGGCCCCAAAAGTTTAGGACAGGAATAAGTAGCGCAACTCTTTTCAACATTAATAATAAGAAATGTTCGAGCACAAAATCAGATCGTTAGACTAATTTCTAAAGGATCATGTGACATTGAAGACTGCTGAAGTCATGGCTGCTAAAAATTCAACTTTGCCATTACAGGAATAATTTTTATATATATTGCATTAGAAAACTTTATTTTAAGTTGTAATAATATTACCATTTCACTTGATCAAATAAACTTTATATACAAACACACAAACACACGCACCGTTACAAACAGTGCACTGATGTAAGGATTGTGGTCATTTTATGAATTGCAGGGTACAGTTTTCTATGCTAAAAAGTCTAAATCAAAGTGCCATGAATATAGCCTACAGTGCACACACATAGTCTGCATATTAAACACGTCCTCTGGGTAATCTAGGTCAAAGTGTCAGGAGTCTCATTGAGGCGTGTGGCTCTGGATTGTCTTCACACCTCTCTGTGTTCGGGCTAATGGACTATAATTAGCAAATTTACTGGTTAGTAATTCAATTTTGATAGTTTTTTCCCCTCTCTTTGCTCCAGTGAATTTGAGCTCTCACCCTGCACTAAGTGTCAAGTCCAATCAACCTGGTGTGAGACGAGACCCAATTAGCACTGTGAGGCGATCCCTCAAAAAAAGGGGGCCTAAAGGGGACATGTCCCGCGGACATAATTGAATGAGACACCAGCTTTCATTCGGGTCTATACATTGGGAAAGCTGGACTGCACATGGTTAGTCCAAAAGTGGTTAGTTGTTTTGTTAAAATAGATTAAAACATTTTTTTTAAACCATCACTTAAACACTTTTATCCAATTCAACGTACAGTACACCAGTCACATTGGTGATTGAACAACATTTTGGGATGAAATACGTTGTCTAGTGCAGGACTGCTGTTTTAAGTAGAAATAAATAAATGGCCTGCTCAAGCTCTATGAGACAGAACTTTCAAACAAAAAAAAGTTATGTTTACTCAAAGAGTACCACCATCGCACCATGTATATTCTCCTTTACCTGCTCTGAGCAAAGTGTTACAGGCATTGAGGAAATTATCTCCTCTCTTCAGTCTATTATTCTAACAATCTTCATTGTAGTGTTGAGTGACTATAGGGAAGACCTTCAGATCCTATTACCTCAGTACAGTCCACAATGAAAGCCTGAACTTTTAACCTGATATGATTCTCCCGGCTAGGATTAATAGGACACCAGAGTTCCAACCCGCATCCAACCAGCCCAGCGTATTAGCACCATTCAGACCCAATAACTTGCAGTCTCTGTAGCTGGGTCTATCACATGGATTTTACTTAAATGTGAGGTGGCACTGCTGGGCCAAAGACCTGCCTCAGTTTACCAGTGCCTGAGGTCATGGCCTATGAGATCTCCGTCCAGTCCTGTTGCCCCGGGTCATCTTTAGCTGGACGACCCAGAAACGAGCAACCAACCACTCTATCACACATCCCCCTCTGGAAAAGCTGGTGGGTGTCACCAAGGGTGTTGGCGAATTAACTCCTCAGAGGAGCAAGAATGAACTAAGTGGTCAGCCACAAAAGAAAAGACTATATAGTGCATTAAGGGCCAGATTTACTAAAAGCTTGCGCCAGCGCGAAACCCTCTTTTGGTGCTAAAGACACAGTGAAAAATTAGCGCTGAAAAGGCGTAGTCAGTCATTTTTGCGGCTGAAACGATTGCATATGCATTTGTAGGAGTTAACCTATCAAATGCGAAATGTATAGGAGGAGAATATTTAAATGAATCGTGCAATGTGATTTACTATGGTTTGCCTTTGTCAATGTACTGGTGTTTGCGCCATTACTTGCCGCCCCAAAAAAGCACATCTTAAAGGACCCATGGCGTGGATTTTTGTTATTATTTTATAATGTTTCCTGAGGTGTACTTATATTGTTAGTATGATTTTTACATTACAAAATGTCATAATTTAAAAAAAGGCATTTTTTCTCTGTTTGAAGGGGCGTGTCTGTTGTGAGACTGTTGTGATTGGCTGACATCTTTGCATTTGAAATGAGTATTAGATATGTGGCGGAGGGGGCGTGGTTTAGCGAGGTCTGCATGCAAGCACTGCCAGAGAGAGACGGACTGCATGTGGACCAGAGAGACGGAGAGCTGGAGAAAGATTGCTGAGAAAGTTATATTGTACTGAGTTGTTGAGAGCACTGTGAGCGCAAGTTTATTTTATTTGTATCTGAGAGTTGTCAATAAACACGAGTCTCAGTCACGTCGACCCTGTCTTCTTCCTCCTTATTCTACGAACTTTGTAACACGTGGAACCCCTCTCGAATACTTTTACTACGTTTTTTTAACCATTACAGCTGTCGCATTATTTTTTTATCTTTTCCCGTCACATGAAAGGCTGCAGTGATGAGCATTGAGTACAGGCAGTCTGTTGATCGCGTGAATGCAGTGATCTCGTCATTGCAGCGCGTTCTCTAACAAAATGCTTTCACCACAACTAACAGCAAACACAACATCGATATGAATACAGTAAGAGCGATCATTGTGCAGCATAACAGCGTCATTCATTATAATAGCAGATTAGACAAGTGTGCAGATACACTCACGACGTGTGATTGACAGCTCCGAACATTATAAAGAGAGTGTTCTTTGATCGCTCTCTGTAGTTTAACACACTTTAAATAACATATGTTTCATGCTACTAACAGAAACGATGCAAAGTTGATCGTTTAGTCACTGGCTTGATTCACTGATGCATAAACAACGATTTAGAAAGAAAGTCTGTGAACTTGAATGATTAGCTACACATCAGAAATCACTGATCACAGATCAGGCATTAATGAACACTGTTACTCACTGTTTGTGGCGGTGCTGTCGAATCCATGTCATAAAAGTCTGGTTGTAAAGCCTGGGCGGGCAAAGCAGAGGAAGGGGAGGTAACCTTTCCCCGTATGACGACATACAGGGAAGATTCCAGATCGGCTTGTCTGAGCCTTCATTTTCTCAAAGGAAGAGCAGGGGTCCGTTCTTCGTACCTTACTAACTCAGTTAGCCGGATTTGATTGTTGACGATTTGGCATGATCTTGGATTGTTTGGTTCTTCGACGCTCTTCCTTGACTTGCTGTCATAGCAACAGGTCCGTAAAGCTTAAACCTGTTCGCGAGCAGGCTTATTTCATGTAAACAGGATTAGATTGCATCTTGAGGTGATACTTAAAATCTGTCCCAGCCACTGCTACTTTATTACAAGAGTTCATTACTGAACCAGGGGCAATAAAAATTATTTTAAATAATAATTATATCAAAATTTTAAATTGTATATGTATATGTATATGAGAATGTATATAATATTATAAAGTGGTGTATAATACTATAGACACAGCCACTTGATTGAGCGATTTATTTGTGATGGAATAATTATTTTACCATTTTATTGGAGGTTTACACACGTTGTACAGTTAATCTGAGCCGTGCATTAATTTAAGTGATGACGGATATTATGGGAGTGGCTTGATGCAGCGCAGGAGATGCAGATAATTTGATCTTGACCCTTAAGAAACGTTAATACTGTCACGTTACAAATTGAATCAAAAATGTAATTACAACATTGAAATAAAAGTGTAAAGGGTGTATGTACAAATACTGTATAAAATCGTGAATATAAATAATTGGTAATCATATTAAAAAAATTATCATTGATCTATTATAACTTTTATGTTGGTTTGGTCGTTTAGCGGTTTCCTTATAAAAGTCCAGATATTCGTGGGTTTTTTTTTTGTGTAATTTGCCAAGTAATTTGCCATGGTGGCTTTTTTAATTATATGATGTCATTACGTTGCTGTCTTGATGCCAGCCAATCGATGCATTGCTGATCATGGTTTTGAGTATCGATGCATCTGCCCTCTTCAGGGAAAACAAGAACGCGCAGTGATCTTAGATAATTTAATCCAGATATTTAAATCCAATCCGCAAATTCGTTTGAAGAACCAAATTAGCCAGACATCAGTTATCACGATTAAAAGATCTGGGATCTGTCAAATCATCTCAGATGTATTAAGCTATACGAAGAACTGACCCCAGGACACCCAGAACTGGTTTACACCTATCGAAATTTCTAGCCACTTGGGGATCATATACAGGCTAGGGGAACTCATATTAATGTTTAAAAAAAATGTCATGTGATGGGACCTTTAAACCAGGCGTTAACTGGTAGAATGCATTGTCCCTGCTGAATCCTATTGGTCTTATCTAATTGGATTACTTTTATTACCACACATTGTTGCCCATTTCATCCTCTTCTTTTGGATCTTACAGCCTTTTCTTGTTTATGGTGATGATCGGAGGTGTGTTATGCCGAAGCTTGTGCCATTCAGAGAACTGGAATAGGAGCAAACAGATAAGAACATCATGTTAAACAAAAACTCAGCTAGTACACATGCCTCTCTTAAAATAGCAGAGTAATATCTCAACACCATTAAACCACAATCTCACACACAGACAGACAGACAGACACACACACACACACGTAATCTCCACCAATAGGTCTGTGCAATTTTGAGATTATGCACCTATACAAGTCTATTATTGTTATGACAGCCTGGTGATCCCAGGGGCCTTTTTCAATTAAGCTGCTGGCTGTTTACAGGTATTGTGCTGGACTTGTTGTACCCATGCAGCCGGCGCTCTTGGCTATTGTGCCAGGCCACAATGGTTAATGAGCTATCTACCCACGAGGACCAAGCAGAACAAATAGACAATGTGCTCTTCCCTCCTACAAAACTCTCTTGTCTAACACATACACACAGACAATACACTCCACCTCTGCCACCGAACACACCAATCCAAGACCGACTACTGTAAATATAGGCCACTGCGAGTTCTCTCCTTTGATCTCTGTTTGCATTTCAACATCAAATGAGCGGACCTAACCTTCTCCTTGGGCCATTTAAATGATAATGTGTAGCAGGGACTGGTTTGGGCAGCCATTCATCTCAAGGTCAAGAGGGCGATCAGACTTGCTCTCTCTGGGTTAGCACAAGACAACAAATTTGTTTTTAACCAACCAAATGCACGCTGGAGTGTAGTTTTGCCTCTGTTTGATCGCATAAGAGATGCTTTGGCCGGAACTGGTCAACGAATGAAATGATTGACAGGTGATGAACCAAAGCTTACCTTAGGTTTCAATCACATTAGAGTAGAAATAATCATTCCCAATAACAATTGTGTAATGGCACACATCATAACATAAGAGCATGCATTTAAAACGATTCTAAACAATTTGTACTGAAAAGACAAACATACGTAGGCCTACTGCCACCTCAGTATAAAAACTAAGACAAACATGAAAAAGTTCAAATAACAAAGTTACAGTGTGATATAAAGTCAGTCACAATTACGAGAAAGTCGGATATATAGTCACACATTGTGAGAAACAAAGCCAAAATTGTGAGACAAAGACGCAACTTTAAAAAAAAAAGCACGATTTCAAAATGTATAAGAGATATAGAGTCGTAATAATGATAAACAGTAGAAATGATGAGACAGTATAATAGAGAAACATCACCATGCCTGATATAAATACGCAACTGCGAGATATAGTTATATTACAACTTATAAGGCAAAATTACAATAAACTATGATCCAAAATTATGAGAAATTCCACATAACAAGAAAACGTTGAATACCATAAAGGCGAAATTGAGAAATACCACACAGACTGATATAAATACTCAATTGCGAGACAAAGTCATATTATGAGAAAGTCACATTGGAAGATTTGATTTTTTTCCCCTCACAATTATGAGAAATAAAGTGCAATTGTGTGTTATATAAAGTCCAACCTCTGAGGCAGAAGCAGGCTTTCGTACAAACAATCTAGACCAGCCTATTAACAAGTACTACAAGCGCTTCAGAAATAGAGCATTACCAATGTTCATATACATATTTATAGCTATAACTGAATGTCATACACAGACAGGCAGCATTATCAAAGCAAATGCACACATTCTTCCTAAGAATCTCATGACTCACGCTACAACAGATTGCACATACAGGCAGCCAGAGCAAATCCAGTCGCCCCTTGAGCAGCAGGTAAGGAGATAAAATGCTGGCTGGATTTACATGCCACAAGTGATGCAGAGAAAGAGCCACCTCGCTCCACACTGCCACATCAAAGCTGGCCAGGTTATTAACGGGGCATGAAGAGCACTGGAGACCTCACTCATATCACACACATCACATCTCAGTGCGATTCAAAATGGACAACACACACACACACACACACACACACAATATTTTAAATGTCTAATTCTGACATTAATGTGAGGCCCTGACCACTGTTAATGCCTCTCACAATTCATTAAGCAACTTATTGGGCAAAAGATTCAAAATGCATGTTAATTTAATGGGGTTTCTGGTTAGGGGGAAATCATTAAAAAAAAGCTTTGATGTTCAAAAAACTTGGCAGTCAATCATTTTGCACTGAATTACAGCTTTAATGAAGAATGGAGAAACAATGAGGGATGCTATTGTTTCTAACACATGCATGTTAATGTCCCCCATTAGAATGCATGTAATCGTTTCAAAAACCATTAAAGCGGCCCGGCTCGTGTTCAGTACAGGTGATTTCTGTGCCCTTTGTCTTCTAATCTGCTTCTAAGGTTAATGTGATCATGTACATCCTAAACTGTGTGTTGCTAGATCAGTCCAAACTAACGGAGATAACGATAACTACATTAGCATCTGCACCAATGCACAATCATATTCTATTTACAGTATTATAAGAACACACTGCTTTAAATGCTCAAGCACTTTGGAGCAGAATGGGCAGAACTAAATCGTTATAGTTATCATCTTTGGTGTGAACGGGCCTTTACCCAAAAAAACAGTCTTGTAAGACTGAAGGGCAACAGACTTAACTCTACCAGGCAAGTACGCCCATGGCGGAAGCATTTCGACAAGATACATGACAACAGGTTAAAGCAATGCCCACCCACACTGACTCGATTAACATGCAAACAAACTCTGATGAGGCTGTTAAAACGACTTATAAGATGACAACATGATTACATTTTTCTCACTGAGTCGAAGAGTGGAAGCACGCTGACATTTATACAGGCAAACAGAAGTGATAGATTGAGGTCAGATGGAAAACGGTGTCTTATTTTGTCGCATTTTCAGCATGTGTTGATCCATCTGGAGTTGTGGAGGCTGGATAATCAGCACAAGCCACACAAGCATGTGCCGACATTGTGGGAGCGGGAAATGTGCAATGTGCACCATGCTTTTGCATAGTCAAATAACAACTCGGTCGAATCAACATTTTTGGTCCACTAAACATCACGGTTACCTCACACAAACTGAGAGACGTAGTTCTTATGTGGAAGAAAGAAACAGCCCCTTTATCTTAATAATATTTTTGCACTAAATAAACGCTTACAATTTTCCTAAAAATTCTCTCTTAAAGAGATACTTCACCCCAAAATGAAAATTCTGTAATTATTTACTCAACCTGATGTCATTCCAAACCTGTATGACTAGCATTGTTCTGTGGAAGATATTTTGAGAAATGGGTGAACTATCCCTTTAAGACTTGTGTACTGTCTCCATGTACATAACCTGGAAAAAAAGTCAGAAAAATAGCTTTATGCCTCCTTAAGTTCTTCAGAAAGAAAGTCAAGAAATTAAAACATGGCACTAAAAAAAAAAAAAAAAAAATACATATCTATCTACCACACATACATTGAACATAGGCATGTCTGGTTATGGATTAATGCCTTGGCCATACATTTAAGTGACCTGTAGCCGTCTGAATTCAGTGTCTTTGAGACAATATGAAGTGTATTAATGAATACAAACTAAAAGTAGGGCCCTGGTCGGCGTTTCTTGTGATGTCTTACAGTACTTTTATATTTGGTGTTGATGGGCATGCTGTATGCTTTACTGCATATTGTTAAAAATACCCTGAAAATCAATTCAAGTGGGAAATATTGAAAATATGACCCTTAAAAACCATTTTAGGAGTTAGGGAGTATGGGAAGTGCTCCTAATGTGAATGGACACCCAAAGATTTCAATTAAAACCAATAAACTGTTCACTTACCTTAGCTATAGGTGCCCACTGCTCAGTGTTTCAGCTGAGGTCATGTGCTTCCTTCCACACAATGATTAGGCCTAGTGTGGCCTACACAGCAATGCAACAATGTGTTTAAACTCTGGGTCAAATTGACTACATTTATGATTTTCACTCAATACCTGTGAGGCAGACAGTCCCACATTGATTCCACAAACACAAAGGCAACTCCAAGCTGAAGAAATACTGCAGTTGTGAGTTATTTCGAAATGTATCACGGACGAGCACAGCGCGGCTTCCAAGGGAGAAAGAAAAATTAATTAAACGAGACCTTACTTCGTGCTCACACTTGTCATCTTGTATCTCGGGCTTTTCAGCACCCTCGCTGCACACATAGCGAGAAGCCTGTTCCAATTAACAAAGAAGTTGTCAGACCTTTGATTCGCGCTTGGTTTCTTTGCGTGGTACCCGCCCGCGAAACAACAGGCTGTCGGGAAACCTGCGCGCACCATTGCCTCATAGGCGAAAACCTGTGCTTATCTCTTCACACAGGTTTCACAATGTACAGACACGTCCGGGAATATTAATCTTACATAAATACGATTAAATAACCGAGGTAATTTGTCAGAGAGCGAAACTGTCAGTGCTTAATTGTTTTACCGTTTTAAAGACTGGTGCTTGAAAATGTAATCGTGGAAATAAATGTAGAGGATGTCTGCGGAATGAAGCCCGCATAAAATAGCCTATTTTTTTTCTTTCTTAATTAATAAGCATACATCAAAAGCTCTTCTACGTAGGCCTACAGTTACATAATTATTTATTTAGATATGCCAGTGTAGACTACATAATATTCGCATAAGAAAGGTGAAAAAGTATTTAGGCCTGCTACTCATGCACAAAGAATGCACGTGAACATAGAGCTATATAGAAATGGAAGTCCTATTTTTAAATAATGATGGGTTTACTGTTAACTCTTTTAAGAATATCACATAAAATTAATAAATATTCCTACATGGAAATTAAATATTACGTTATTTGCAATTATTTGTTATCTCGCTAAGAGAAAAAAGTCCATAATAAATCAAATGGATAGGCCTACTATAAACTGTATTTCTCCACGACAATTTTACAGCAGTCGTTATCGTTTCATTGCGTTGAAAAGAAAAATAATATAATCTCACAGAATTAAGACATTACGAGTTTGTTAGCTACCAACGACAACAATGAAATATCCAATTTAGCGGTCATTCGACAATTTATTTTGTTAAATTGTTTAACAGGGAACCGTGTCATTTATTATTAAATGCAGCCTATCAGGCCAAAAATAATAAAATGATATAAGTGCATAAATACACTTAGACATATAGAGAGAGAAATATGATTTGCATGCAGTAAACACATAAACACATGCTGAACTGATTCGCTAAATATTTTGTAGTCCTATATATTTTGCCTCGTAAAAAAAAAAAAAAAAAAGACATCTGCAAACTCTAAGCTGGGAAAATTGTCAGCACATGCCCTCTACTGGTGAAGAATTTAACTACTTTTCTATGCCCAACAGATGTTTTTGTGTTCTGTCCAGTCTCCTCTAAAGTGAGAGATGGTGGTGTATGTATTGTAGGCTATACAAATATATGGCATTTTCTTTTTACAGTGACATACACAGGAAAATGGCTTCACTTGTCATACACTTTCACTACTGGACTACTAGAAAACAAAAAATTCTATTAATCTTCTTCTACCAAACATACAACTTATAATATGCCACAAAATAGAATTTTGAGGGAAAATTGACTGTAGGCTACAATAAAAAAGTTAACAAATAAAAAAAAGTAGCCTACTTTATGATATCAGACAGATTGTAATAACTCTTATTTACAATACAATAAATTATCTTGAATAAATGAAACAAAAGCCTGCGTGTGGAAAACACGACACAAACTGGCAGCCAAATTGTTGAGGTGTAAGTAACAAGGCCAGTGCCATATGAAGCAAGTCACAAACAAGGTCAAACAATGTCAGATTAGCAGCAGCAGCAGCAGCAGTCAGTCACCACGCTCAGACCAGAATGATGATTCAAAGTTTGAGAAAGAGAAAAATTATGTAATGCGGAAAATACAGAGCGAAGACTTTACATCATGTGCATAAGGTAAAAGTATCTTCCTGTCCTTGCAGAATCTTTATTTCTGCACTGAAATCACTGACAAAGTCAAAATCACAACAGTTTGTGACTTATATTATTGTATTGAATAGTATTATTGAAATGCTTGGTCTCAATAAGCTATGTTGACACTGAAACACTAATATTGATAAGTATTTGAACACATCAGTTGGTATTTTGCCTTTGGCTGGTTTACTAGGCCATAAAAGTGTGTGTGTGTGTGTGTGTGTGTGTGTGTGTGTGTGTGTGTGTGTGTGTGTGTGTGTGTGAGAGAGAGAGCATTGGGTGAGTTTCCAGCCATTGCTGCCAGGCATGCTTTAGGTCAGACGCGGTCCCTGTCTGTCTCTGGTCTGGTCAGAGAATTGATTCCACTCTGGGAGCTGGGCTGCCGCCAACAGATCCCTGCATCTCTGCCTGTCTGGTCAGTGACCTCGCTCTTTACAGCTGCCAGCCACTTCATTATGATGTCCAGTTTACACACCAGACAATCCCAAATGCCCTTAAAGGATTTCTGCACAACAGCAACCTTTTGTCACGAGCAATATTGATTTTTGCTTGTATGTAACAATGATAATGTAATGCACTCACACAAAATGAATGAAAACATGCTCACGTGCCTCAATACATTCGGTGCAGTGCAAAACAAGGTACTAAACACATTCCTGATATGCCAAATTTCCCTTAATAAAAACCTGTTGATAATACAATAAAACATAAGACAATAAAATATCACATTTTCAAAATGTCACATACAGTACAAACAAGATTAACCTGAAAACAGAGCCATATTGTATAGTACAATGAGGTCTACTTTATGCCATTGACACAGTTATTATAATTATCATGATCATCATTATTTATTTTCTCCAGTGATGATACTGCAGATTGCAAATTAATGCAATCTACAAATGCCAAAACTGCCCCTTTAATGAAATTCAGAATTCAGAATAGAAGAATAGAATGTCTTTCTCAGTATTGCAAATAACAATTCAAATGAGAATGTAAGGAAATATAATAATTTAAAAAAAAATCTGCATTAAAAAAATAAGTAGAAAAGTGAAGTTTGTCTAGACAAACTTTGAATGCTGGCTTGTTAAAGGTCCCATGGCATGAAATTTTCATTTTATGAGGTTTTTCAACATTAATATGAGTTCCCCTAGCCTGAATATTGTCCCCAAGTGGATAGAAATGTTGATCGGTGTAAACCCGAGTTCTGGCTGTCTCTCTCTGCCTTTGAGAAAATGACAGGCCAGACGAGCCAATCCTGAAGTCTCCTGGTTTGACGTCCAAGCAGGAACGGTTACCTCCCTTTCCTCCGCCCAGATAATCTGGCACGCCCATGCAAACGCTCGAGAGATCATTCCTTGTGAACGAGTGAATGCTGGCAGTTTCTCAGTGTTTGGATGTACAAATGAAAACAGAAGTCTTTTTTCAGTTCCTTCTGATCTGTGATCAGTGATTTCTTATGTGTAGCTAATTATTTATTATTCGTGCACACACTGCAGCTTCTCTCTCTCCCGACAGAGCGGTGTTTTCTATCTTGTGAGTCAGTGTTTTTGTACGTCCTCGTCGCGTCTATCGGTTCTAAAATGTGCATACAGTCATGAGTTTCTGCTCAACATCGGCCTCACACACGCCGAAGCTCGGGTTGCACTGGCCGTTGGCCTTCAACATCCCGACCCCCAGTACTGCATCTGGCCCACAGCGGAGGCACCAAACGCGGCGTGAGATTAAGCAGAAGGGGGGTAAGCGTGAGCATATTCGGGCTAGCCAGCCTAGCCCCACAATAAACTGGATTACATTCGATTACTGCTGTTGTGTCTTTGTTTGCGCTGTGTACTCAACGCGCGTCACTGACGCTTTTATTTTATTTTAAAAATAATGCTATTATCAACACTTACTTTTAACTCGTTCATCTCGACAGCTGTAATGGTACATTGCATGTGTTACAAAGTTAGTAATAATGATGAAGACGGACTCGGTGTGACTGGGACTCGTGTTTATTCAGAACTCTCAGATACAAACACAATAAACTCGCGCTGACTGACAGCGCTCTCATAACTCAGTAGTCACTATAAATAACTTTGTTAGCAATCGCTGAGCTCCATCTCTGGTACATTAGTGATGTCCGGTTCGCGAACGATCTTTCTTTTGAACCAGTTCTTTTTAGTGAACCGAATCAGTTCACCAAATCGGACTGAATCGTTCTAAACGGTTCGCGTCTCCAGTCAGCGCTGATCCATAATTTACTAAAGTTACTAACTTTCTGACATGAGTGACAGTCCCTCCGACTAGAAATAGACTAATAACCTGAAGTATATGCTGTAACTACAACAGTTCAGACATGCTGAGAACTGATGTGAAGTGAACTCAGGTCCATCCATCTCTCTGGCAGCAGCTCGTGCCTGCTCGTGCCTCGTAGACCAAGTTAAACCACGCCCCCTCCGCTCATTTAAAATGCAAAGATGTCAGCCAATCACAACAGTGGGCGTTTTTACTGAAGTCTCACAGCAGACACGCCTCTTGAAGCAGGGCATTCAGCAGTATTGAAAAAATGCCTTTTATTTCTAAATTATGACATTTTATGATGTAAAAGTCATACTAACAATATAAGTACACCTCAGGAAACATTATAAAATAATAGAAAAATGCCATGCCATGGGACCTTTAAAGCCTTTTTAAATAGTTTAAAATTGTTTGAAGGTTTATAGGCCTGATAGATAGATAGATTACTACAACTAAACAGTAGAGGGAGCTAAGACACCACAAAACATATAATAAATAACGGCACAATTACTACATAGTCCTATACTGTAAAAAGTGAAAGACATGCATGCATGCACATGTCAAACACCCCATGCCTCCTTTATGAAATCCCTCCAGTCCCAACAATTACAATCTAAGAAAAGAAAACAAATAGAAAGCTTTCCCCAACTTGCTATAAGACCAACAAAGGGCTCATCCGTTTACAGTGTTACTTGTGGTTCAGTGTGAATTCAGCTTAAAAACTGGAGCGGGGGGCCTGGATCTCCCGTTCCACACTTGGCATGCTGGGTGTATCCCGACAGACCAGCCTGTGACGGAAATGTCCGCTCAGCAGGATGTAGATGAAGGGGTTTATGCTGCTGGCGGCGTAGCTCAGGCACACGGACAGGTAGTAGCAGGTGTGATACGCTAATGAGGGGCGAGGTATGCTCAGGTTAACCAGCTGTAAGATGTGGTACGGCCCAACACTGACCAGGAACACCGCTACCAGAACCAGGACCATTTTAGTGAGACGGACCACACGCTCCCGAGGTAGGCTGGTGTTATACCTGAGAGAAAGCAGGGAATGCAGGTTTTGGTCAAACAGAATCTAGCCAAACCCTAAATCTAAATTTAGGGTTACATTAATCTAAAATCCTAAATATAGTAATTGCAGTTAGAGGAATAATCCACTGAAAAAAATGACATTTCTGTCATCATTTACTCACCCCCATGTCATACCAAACCTGTATGGCTTTCTTCCTCCACAAAAGAAGATATTTTGAAGAATGTTGATAACAAAACGTTTTGTTCCCATTGACTTCCATTGTATGAACAAAAAACTGTTTGGTTAACAACATTCTTCAAATGAACTTCGTTGTGTTCAGCAGAATAAAAAAGACATGCATACAGATTTGGAATGACATGAGAGTGGTTATATGCTGACAAAATTATCCCTTTAATATGTAAATTAACAATGCAAAATGTAAAGGAATTTTATGGTTAGATTGTGGATAACGGCATATACACTAATATTACAAAGCATGTTGCTTTGTTCAATGATCAATAACTTTGCTAATGCCAATGCAGTAAGTTTGTTTCTGCTTGTGCTGTGCTATACAACATACAGTCTATTAATTGTATAACACAAGTCAAATATAAACAGGTCATTTCCATTCACTCTAATTTATACCCTTTTTTTTAAAAAAAAGAACTTAAAATAAATAAGCACATTTCACTAAAAATATCAAATGAATTGTTTCATAGACTAAATAATTAAGGATATTTTACAGGTAGATTCCATTAAAAACAAGCCTTAAAATACTCAAAAATATTATGTGTAATATTGTTACCATAATTTATTTAAGTAAATAGCACATCATTTTTTCTACCCTACTCTGTGTGAAGTTATATGCAAGTTTACAACTTGTTGCCATGACAACATAATGCCATAAAACCTAAAAATTGTTAAAAAATGATTTAAATAGCATAACAGCATTACAATGTCACAAGACTTAAGCCTAGTCCCAGACTAAAGCAGTTTAAAGTGAAAGAAACTTGCATAGACATATCTTAAAATATGTCCATGCCATTGTTTTGTCTCAAGATGCACACCAGTAATGTATTTTTAAGAGAAAATTCTTATAAATCATGGTTTAGCGCATAAAAAATCTATATTGTCAATCTAAAATGAAAACATGAGCAGGATGATTCTCAAAGGGGACGTCGCATCTGACAACTTCATACAAGAAAAAGGGATTCATATTCACTTTGCAGAAGATATTCTCTTTTTGGATGGTGATTGAAATATTAATAAATGAAAACAGTGTAGACCTAGTTAGAACAGTAAAGCCACTGAATGGCGTCACAAGCAATATAATTTGTAGCTCATACTGGCTGTAACGAATGTAAATTCACCTGTGAGCCTTTTTGTTCTTGCGATACATTCTCCAGGAGTAGCAGAGAATCAGAATGTAGCAGGTGAGAATCAGAGGTAATGGCAGGAAGAAGGATGTCACAGTTTGGTAGAGTGTGTACCTATATGAGGAACATGAAGTCAATCGTATGAGAAAAGCATTAAAGCCTTTTTTTTCCCCTCTCTATACTTCGCTTAGTTTAATTAAACAAGAAGGATCGATTCCTCTGAGCATCAGACTTCTGTAAAAGCAGTTTTCTGGTGAAGTGTAAAATGTGCTGACTGAAAAGACAGAAAAGGTTTTATTGTGTTGCTTTTAAGTACTATGAACCTATGTGCCCTATGCTGAATGGCAGCTTCCACAGCAGATAACAGAAAACAAAATCCTTAAAAAAAAAGGATGCATTCTGAAAAACAGTCTGCAGGCTTTGTAGCAAAGTTCTCAAACAGAATGCTGAAAATGGGACTCAGTTGAAAACACACAATTTTTGGTGCAATTGTTCCTTTCATAGCATTTTTCAATAGAAGATTTTATCACAATAGAGGGATTCAAAACGTCAGAAGTCAAAGCAGAACTATGTCCATAAAAATAAGGGGTGAGAGATGGAATTATCAGGCCTGTGCAGAAGGCTGTACACAAGTACACAAGCAGAACCAATTACCAGAGCACCTCCTTGGGAGAGACCAGGTTAAGAGAACAGCTTTCCAACCCGTCCCTGAAGCGGATCACTTTGGCGTGAACCCAGGCTGGCAGAACCATGATGAAGGAGGCCGCCCACACGAACAGGTTAATACGAATCGTTCTGGATCTGGTCCTGAGACTCAACAGCCGAAATGGATGCACAAGGGCCAGGTATCTGGAGCACACAAATGAATGAACAATACAGTTTTTACCCCTCTTGTGTGTATTTCCACACAAAAAAATTGTCATTTGATAATTTATTTAGTTGGCTGACAACTATGAGAAACAAAATGTTTAATTTAAAAAAAGGCTTCCCATTCACCATTACTCTGCTTGTTAAGACACGGTCTGACATTTACAGTAAATGAATGACAGACAATCTTATTGCTTAATTAATTAATATCATCGTCTCAAACCCAAAATAAACCTCTTTTAAACAAAAGAGTAAACAGTGTCTGCTGCAGATGCTGCATTGCAGGAAATGAGGGTGTGCATGGACAGTCAACTGCAGCTTCCTGTCGATGTCCAAATAACACATTCCTGTTTTAGTAAATTCTACCTCAAAATTATGCATTATAATTCAGTGAGGGTTTATGAAAAAAAAGAAAATAATAAATGTTCATATAACAAGAGAACATATACCACTCCTTACTAAAAAGCACTCTTAAAAGTACCTAAGACCCTTAGGCTATTATACTCAGTGTTGGGAAGGTTAGAAATGTAATAGGTTACAGATTACAAGTTACCCTATTTAAAATGTAATAAGTGTAACTATTTCAATTACTTTATTAAAGTAATGAAACTGATTACATTTGATTAGTGAAGTTCCAAACGTAATTTAGGGAGGAGCGAGCCCATCTAATCTTCCAATCAACAGCCAACAGCCAGAGTATATAAACAGCTGCTTACCTCTCCTCAGTCTCAGATGTTCCAGCATCCCAACACCTCCCCAAACTCCACTTTTATCTTAGGTACCTTGCCCTACATCATTTTAGTCACTATGGGGGTATATCAGAGCTCGAGTTGAAACTGCTTCATCGAGCCCCTCATCAGTAGACAGCAAGCCAAATAATATTTTAAGATTATATGGGCAAACTAATTCGTTAACTTTTCTAAATTTCTAACGAAAGTTTTCAACTGTTTATCATTTTCAAACATTTAAACCAGGCAGCGTTAACCTCTAAAAAGCAGAGATAGTTTTTTGAAGGGAAAACATTGTACCATATAACTTTGTCTATGCTGTCGGAGCGATGAATGTTCAGGGAAACGCACAAGAAAGGGCAGATATTGAGCTGGAGACAGAGACCTAATATTGATTCATACTCAATGGCAAACCAAACAGACCCGACAGTGTAGCTGTCATAACATGCATGATATTGTTTTTTTATTTCATTTTTTAAGTTATATTCCACCTAAAATATTGTTTAGACTCAATGACCAATCGTTGTGTAGTTAAAGGTTTCAAAACACTGCTTCTTGAAGCTACGGAGAGTAATGAATCAGCGTGTTGAATCATGATTCGGATTGCGTGTCAAACTGCCAAACTGCTGAAATCATGTGACTCTGGTGCTCCGAACCACTGATTCGATTCGCTGATTCATAACGCTCCGAAGCTTCATGAAGCAGTGTTTTGAAATCGGCCATCAAGTCGTTATTTAGTTTTATTGGCGGACCAAAAATCTTGTTGCTTTATAATATTAATATTGAACCACTGTAGTCATGAACTGATTTAAATCTGTTTTTAGTACATTAATGAATATTGAGAGAGGAAATGTCATTGGCTATGCAGGCCTCATTGAGCCAACGGATTTCAACAAAAATACCTTGATTTGCGTTCCGAAGATTAACGAAGGTCTTACGGGTGTGGAACGGCATGAGGGTGAGTAAACAAAGAAGCTGACGAACAGCGGTCCTTTGAATCGGCTTTGGCCACGACTTGGAGTTAAGCTTTTCTTTGAGAAAAGAACAAAGAACGGCACTGAAGTCATTCTTAAGAAAAGAAGAAAACTAACGTTAGCTCGGCTTCACCTTCTTCTTTGCTCTGGTTGGTTGTGGCACTCATAGCGCTATCCAATTGCGTGCAGAGGGAATTTGAAAGACAATCGTTTATCCTGCCCCTCGGATTGAGCCCTGTCAATGGTGAGTTTCCAGACCCAACATCTTGATGTGGGTCTGGCTTGTCAGGCTAAGTGAAAACGGGACAAACTAATAAAGAGATTTGTCCACTAGGTGGCGTTTAAGGTTAATATTCATAGGAGATGCTTCCTCAGGTTTGACATTGAAACATTTTAATAGTTGACCAACATGTCCTGGGACCCAGAAAAAAAGTGTTTTGAATTTAGTATTTTTTCATGTCATTACATTGTTTAGAGCATAAGAAAAATGATATTTTATTCATATGTTATGATATGTCCTCTATAGTTGACACCAGGGGCCCGTTCTTCGTACCTCGCTAACTCAGTTAGCTGGATTTGATCGTTGACGATTTGGCATGATCTTGGATTGTTTGGTTCTTCGAAGCTCATCCTGGACTTGCTGTCATAGTAACAGGTCCGTAAACTTAAACCTACTCGGGAGCAGGCTTATTTCATGTAAACAGGATTAGATTGCATCTTGAGGTGATACTTAAAATCTGTCCCAGCCACTGCTACTTTATTACAAGAGTGCATTACTGAACCAGGGGCAATAATAATAATTTTAAATAATAATATAAAAATTTTATATTGTATATGTATATGAGAATGTATAATGTTGTGTATAATACTATAGACACAGCCACTTGATTGAGAGATTTATTTGTGATGGAATAATTACTTTATATAATTTTGTTTTTATTGGTTTACACACATGTTGTACAGTTAATCTGAGCCGTGCATTAAGTGATCACGGATATTATGGGAGTGGCTTGATCTTGACCCATAAGAAATTTAAATACTGTCACGTTACAAATCTGCTTCAAATTAAATTAAAAATTAAATTACAACATTGAAATAAAAATGTAAAGGGTGTACAAATACTGTATAAAATCGTGAATATAAATAATTGGTAATCATGTTAAAAAAAAAAAAAAAACCATTTATCATTTATCTATTATAACTTTTATGTTGGTTTGGTCGTTTGGCTGTTTCCTTATAAAGGTTCAGAAATTCGTGGGGGTTTTGTGTGTAATTTGTCAAGTTTTTTGCCAGGTGGCTTTTTAATTATATGATGTCATTACGTTGCTGTCTTGACGCCAGCCAATCGCTGCAATGCTGATCGTGGTTTCGAGTATCGATGCATCTGCCCTCTTCAGGGAAAAAAAGAACGCTCAGTAATCTTAGATCATTTAATCCAGATATTTTAATCCAATCCGCAAATTCGTTTGAAGAACCAAATTAGCCAGAGATCAGTTATCACGATTAAAAGATCTGGGATCTGTCAAATCATCTTAGATGTATTAAGCGAGGTACGAAGAACGGGCCCCTAGTGCCCGTTCTTCGTACCTCGCTAACTCAGTTAGCTGGATTTGATTGTTGACGATTTGGCATGATCTTGGATTGTTTGGTTCTTCGAAGCTCATCCTGGACTTGCTGTCATAGTAACAGGTCCGTAAACTTAAACCTGCTCGGGAGCAGGCTTATTTCATGTAAACAGGATTAGATTGCATCTTGAGGTGATAATTAAAATCTGTCCCAGCCACTGCTACTTTATTACAAGAGTGCATTACTGAACCAGGGGCAATAATAATAATTTTAAACAATAATATAAAAATGTTATATTGTATATGTATATGAGAATGTATAATACTATAGACACAGCCACTTGATTGAGCGATTTATTTGTGATGGAATATTACTTTATATAATTTTATTTTTATTGGTTTACACACATGTTGTACAGTTAATCTGAGCCGTGCAAGTAGGTGATCACGGATATTATGGGAGTGGCTTGATGCAGCGCAAGAGAGGATCATTTGATCTTGACCCATAAGAAACTTGAATACTGTCACGTTACAAATCTGCTTCAAATTGAATTAAAAATGTAATTACAACATTGAAATAAAAATGTAAAGGGTGTACAAATACTGTATAAAATCGTGAATATAAATAATTGGTAATCATGTAAAAAAAAAAAAAAAACATTTATCATTTATCTATTATAACTGTTATGTTGGTTTGGTCGTTTGGCTGTTTCCTTATAAAGGTTCAGAAATTCGTGGGGGTTTTTTGTGTGATTTGTCAAGTTTTTGCCAGGTGGCTTTTTAATTATATGATGTCATTACGTTGCTGTCTTGACGCCAGCCAATCGCTGCATTGCTGATCGTGGTTTCGAGTATCGTATCGATGCATCTGCCCTCTTCAGGGAAAAAAAGAACGCTCTGTAATCTTAGATCATTTAATCCAGATATTTTAATCCAATCCGCAAATTCGTTTGAAGAACCAAATTAGCAAGGGATCAGTTATCACGATTAAAATATCTGGGATCTGTCAAATCATCTTAGATGTATTAAGCGAGGTACGAAGAACGGGCCCCAGGACTGAGTTGTTTAAAAAATAAAATGACATGAAATTGCATGTATAGGCAAAAACAATGGGATTTATTTTTAATTCACCAATCAATTTTTAGGTTTCAGGATTTTTTTTAAACAAACTTTGTTTAAAGATGATTCTGACCTATGTTATGAAAGATATAATGAAATGCATTGATATACCATTTTACTTTATGAAATATGTGGATAAAATGGCCATACTTTTATCTATACGCTGCATCTAATTTGCATATTAATGTGTTCTTGGTGCAACATGTAATGAGAATAGAAGTGTAATAATGGGAGTAATAATTGGCAACATTTTCATAATATATTTCAAAGGAATATTGATATGTAATTTCTTTCCCTATTCACTTATGTCTCCAAAATGCCTGATAAACATGACTTAAGTCCTGTCGTCCACTACAGTAGACATTTATGAAATCAATGCCCTGTTTTGTAACAGAAAGTCACATTTTGATTAGAAACCCCATAACATTTTCCTGAGATGTTGATTTATAACAAACAATTTGAAAATTAATCCGATTTAAATTATAATTAAAAAATATTATCATATTTCCATAAGAGTGCTAAACATTAATGTCAGCCGTTTTTAAAGACCAAGAATTTGTTGTTGTCCTGATGAAACCTCCAAACATTTGGTCCCTCTGCAAAGCCCCGAATGTGCTCTTTACGGGACATCCAGACTGTGACATGTATGATGTCAGAGAAATTACCTAAAATATAATGTCCACTACAGTGGACAAAAGTCTATTCGTGGGTCCCAGGAGGTTAAACTGTTATATTTGTGCCCATTTCTGATTTCTGTATAAAATTATTTTTACATTTACAGCACTGAAGAGCATTTTTATCTCTCATGGTGGCAACTCTTAGACAGGTTGTAGCCTAAAGCTTTCAGTGGCAATGTGGATTGATATAATTGGCAGACATGAACAAGACCCAGCCAAAATGTATATGTGGGGCCCATATGGGTACGAAATGGGCTGAAAAATGGCCCCCCTATAGGATTGTCCGCGGGTTCCATAATGGCCCCATGTTAATTGCCCATATGGATTTCATATAGGATGGCACTTGCCACTAGGTGGGACCCAAGTGGGCAAAATGCAAAAGACCCATCTCGGTCCCAGCTTTAAAGCAGACAACATTTATATAACATTTTCATAAGTAACTATAATTTAATTTACACATTTTTTCTCAGTAACTGTAACTGATTAGTTACATTTCTTTTGTAATTAAATTACGTAACTCCGTTACATGTAACTAGTTACTAACCAACACTGATTATACTGTATGCATATCAGCATATAATTGGTTTGTCTTTCAATAGGCTACTATAGTGTTTATAAACAGTCAAGATCTTAAAGTTTTATTACTTTTGAAACAGTGAGGCTGCTCTAAGGTTCTTTGCGACATTAATGCATCTCAGGTTACAATTTCCTGTTGTCATTTGTTCATTGATGATATTTCGCTTTGGGTCAAACTGTTGTTCTTAAATGTGCTACACAAATGAATAATCATTTTGCTTGCCTGCTCTATATTTGTGGTAAGAGTGGCCTCTAGTGGTGGTGATATTACATTATATCAGCTCTACATGAAACGAATGCACTTTTGTTTTACATAGAAACATTACTGTTCTGTACTACTAGCCAGAGTTCAAAAACGGTATGCAATTTCCAATGGAGAAGCTTTATCAAAACCTAATGAACACCAACTAACAATTCAGTGACTATTCAGTCATTAACTTCATTGAGAATCCAACATAGGCCTACAGAAAACAAAATATGAAATCAAACTTTTGTCTCAAAACCTTGTTACTCAAAAATAGTTAGCTACTGGGATAAAGCCCTTATTATAGATTGTCCATGTGACAGACTGCCTCAGATCTCCTTTTCCTCTTCTTCTAATAACTCATAACCTGTGCTGCCTGCAGGGCAATTTTTGGGCAAATCCTGAGATTTCCATCTTCATTTCCATCTCTTCCAAACTACATTAGTTGTGGCGTGAACACAGCATAAACTAGTTTTTTTGGTGCAGGAGGAACTGTAAAAGGTGGCTGCTGTTTTGTATGAAAAAAATACACATGCTGACAGGCAGGCAGACCGAAAGCAATGGTTGGACGAACATTTTATGGTCCTACGCCTTCCACAGGTATCAGTTTCATCTGTAAATAGGCTACTGTAGTTTTGTCTTTGTGAACGTAGCTAAGTATTAAACGGCTAACAAATGTTAGCATTACTATCATCACTCAAAATACTGACTGTTAAAGGACATCATTATTATCCATTATAAAGTTACATTAGTAATTTTGCAGACAAACGTTCACATCGATTTATAGTAGTTAGGGAGGGATTGAGGGTAGACAATAACAAAAATATGAGTCGTCAAAATGCAATAACATGTTCAGTATTATGATATTTAAAAACAAAAAGATATCGTCATGATGTAGTTATTGTTGTATTAAGTTTGACATTCAGGCAATTTTGATTTTTAAACTATATTTGTGTAAATATAGCTTTGCTAAATCTTGGATATTTAATAATAATAATAATTTGTTACATTTATATAGTGCTTTTCTAGGCACTCAAAGCGCTTTACATATAGAAGGGGGGAATCTCCTCGACCACCACCAATATGCAGCATCCACCTGGATGATGCGACGGCAGCCATATTGTGCCAGAACGCCCACCACACACCAGATTATTGGTGGAGAGGAGACAGAGTGATGAAGCCAATCGTATGGGGATGATTAGGGGGCCATGATGGACAGGGGCCAATGGGCAAATTTGGCCAGGATGCCGGTGTTAGACCCCTACTCTTTATCGAAGGACATCCTGGGATTTTTAATGACCACAGAGAGTCAGGACCTCGGTTTAACGTCTCATCCGAAGGACGGGATTTAAGTAATTCTAAGAATTAATAAAGAAAAACATCTACACATTGTCCTAATGCAATACTTTGATTTTAACTTAATACATTTAGATTCTGTGCAAACAAATTACAATGGAGTGGTTGTTTTGCAACAAGGTGGAGACAGTTATGTTCATAAAAGTAGACCATGGTGAAAAAGTGACTGGTACAAGAAAAATAGCAAAAAAAGTACACACACACACACACGCAAGGAAGTGAAGGTGCAGTTCAAATGAGCTTAAATTATTTCGCATCACCCTAGCCTAAGGATTAACACCTTTTTTATGTGATGGCCATACAAAAATAGGGTTGTCCGTGGCCTGGATGATTGTGAGATTTCCTGGCCTGAATTTGAGTCCCAGTCCATCCGTGGATCTATGAATGCACTTTTGGCTTCACGTGCATCAATGTAATTGAGACAATAAAAGCATTTTGATTAGGGTAAAAAAAAAAAATCTATTTAGATTCGAATGATATGATAAAATTACCTACATTTCCTAAATTAAAATGACATATAAAAATTTACCACATATAAAATGTGTAGTGGGCGAATAATTGTGTATTTTTTATGGGAAAAAAACTATGTTTATTTTAATAAAGCTAAAGCTAGTTATTTGGAAATGTAATTATAGTCTTTCAAGATACCACATGACACCGTAACTGATCACAAACCTGTCAAGACTCATAGCGGTCATGACTGCAGCGCACGCCACCTGGTTGCAGTTATCAAGAGAGGTTATGATGGTGCAGAGGGTGCTCCCGAACACCCAGTGCCCCCCACGCGCCCACTGGTGAATGAGGAACGGCATGACCGTCACGTGCACCAGGTCGGCCACAGCCAAGTTCCCCATATACACATCTGGTACTGTCTTTTTGGCAGACCTGCAAAAAAGTACAAGAAAGAACTTGTTGTGATATGTGGTCCCTTGGTGATATACTGCTAAAGAAACAGACAGGAAATGTGAGGGAAACATCAAAAGTTGCAAGCATCAATAAACAGGGTTATATAATATCCGGTGAGTGACAGGAGTCCGAGGTCGGACTATTTCTTGAGGGAATACATCCACCTAAACAGTGACAATTCTCTGAGGAATTCCTCTGACAATAAACTAGCGTTACCTGTGCATTAAATGGTTTTATTGCACACCTCCAGCAAATAATTCTTTTTGTGAATTAAATCATTATCATTGAAACAAATCTAAAGGAAAAGAACTATGGCAAATAATATGTAATATTTCTTTAATCAGAGATTGTGCAAATGAAAAAAAATATCAAATGGAATGCTCTATTACTGCCGTATAAAAATAACTGCAAGAAAAATTTGCCAGATGTGCAATGTAGGCTATAGTGGCAAATTTCCATTTAATGCTTATTATAAAGCTATATCCAATTAATAAATCTATTAAATCCAATTACATCCTTTCAATGATTTCAGAAACCTTCATAAACATTTTTTATGATTCATTATGACCACATTTATTTTTATATCCTTTGGAATTTGCCATATTTCCGTGTGTTGCTAACCTTGCAGGCATGTAGAAAGAGAAAACCATTTACACCACCATTCAATGTAGAGTTATTGTGAAAGGATGGCTGTAGAATTTCATGGAACTGGTTATGTATTCCATAAGAAATAACTTATTTAACATGCCATGAAGTAAATGTATTGATTTTAAAATATACAAACAAATGCAAATAGACGTGTTTAAAAACAGAAGCAAAATAGTGAGGCTTCCCTATTAGCCTGTAAACCCACCTTAAAATAGTCACCAACACAAGAACATTTCCAACAAGCCCGGTGGAGCACAGAAATCCAATAAATGCAGGAAGGATTTTGGTTTCCGTGACGTGAACAATATTATAATATTCATCGGCGGGATATCCTACTGCTGTCTCATTAGCGCGCGTGCCGTTGTCTAATTTGAGCGTAAAGTTCCAAACAACAGGTTCCAACTCCACCATGGCGTTCATCATTCACGTTTCATTCTGATCGACGAGAATGTGTTGAAATGCGGTAACATCACACGTGGTTTTATGTCCATGGAAGGTCCTCGTGGGCTCCTTCAGCATCCTCATCATACCAGACAATGCGCACTGGTGTCTCCACTCGTATCAGCGCGCGCGCGCAGCCACCTTGTGAACAATCCATGACGCACTCCAACGTGGTATTATTGAAAGGTACCAAGGATTTTATTGTATCGCACATTCGGTTCTTCTTACAGATAAGACATTACTAAACCAATTGAACTGTTAACTTTATTTAACTTTATTGATTGGTTGTGTGTAATTATAGAAACATATCAGAAGACGTTCAAAATGTACACACAGACACACATAGGTGCATCTCAATAAATTAGAATGTCATGGAAAAGTTCATTTATTTCAGTAATTCAACTTAAAAGGTGAAACTAAAATATTATATAGACTTGTTACATGCAAAGTGAGATATTTCAAGCCCATATTTGTTATAATTATGATGATTATGGCTTACAGCTTATATGAAAACCCGAAATTCAAAATCTCAGAAAATTAGAATATTGTGAAAAGGTTCAGTATTGTAAAGCTCACTCTTATCAGGTAATTATTCTGCAAAGGGTTCCTGAGCCTTTAAATGGTCTCTCAGTCTGGTTCAGTAGAATTCACTATCATGGGGAAGACTGCTGACCTGACAGTTGTGCAGAAAACCACCATTGACACCTTCCAAAAGGAGGGTAAGCCTCAAAAGGTAATTGGAAAAGAGGTTGGATGTTCTCAATGTGCTGTATCAAAGCACATTAATAGAATGTTACCGTGGGGCAAAAAAGTATTTAGTCAGTGTAACGGTTAGATCCACTGGAGGCAAGTAGTTGGACCCAAATGCAGCTTTATTCCGAATTAAACATAAATCTTAACATAAATCAAAACAAGGACTTGGCATTAAACTATAACAACTCACCGACAGCGGGTTACAACATTCTATACTTGACAAAGACACATGGCAAACATGAGGGCTTAAATACACACACAGACTAATGACAAGACAAGTGACACCTGTGAACAGTGATGAGACAATGAACCAATGACAGGACAAGACACAAGATCACATGAGGGCATGGGATTCACATGACACTGAAACATGACAAAACCAGGAAGTGCATGACACTAAAACAAAGCAAGAACATGATAAACTAAAACATGAACAAGGAACAATGAACATGAACCATCACCAAAACACCATGTGACAGATCCCCCCCTCTATGGGCGGCCCCTGACGCCCAAACAACACCAACACTTCAATGGCCTAATAATAAAGAGTCCTAACAAAAAGTCTTGGGGGGCGGTCTTGGGGGAGGGATGGTGGGCCAGGCCCGTGCAGGGGCACCGGACCCAGACATGACCTGGACGGGCCTGGGAGCGTGGGCGGACCTGGACCCTGTGGCGTGGGCGGACCTGGACCCTGAGGCGTGGGCGGACCTGGACCCTGAGGCGTGGGCGGACCTGGACCCTGAGGCGTGGGCGGACCTGGACCCTGAGGCGTGGGCGGACCTGGACCCTGAGGCGTGGGCGGACCTGGACCCTGAGGCGTGGGCGGACCTGGACCCTGAGGCGTGGGCGGACCTGGACCCTGAGGCGTGGGCGGACCTGGACCCTCAGGCGTGGGCGGACCTGGACCCTCAGGCGTGGGAGGACCTGGACCCTCAGGCGGGGGAGGACCTGGACCCTCAGGCGTGGGAGGACCTGGACCCTCAGGCGTGGGAGGACCTGGACCCTCAGGCGTGGGAGGACCTGGACCCTCAGGCGTGGGAGGCCATGGCGGCAACGGCAGTTCACCGGGCCATGGCGGTAACGGCGGTTCAGGGGGCCACAGAGGCGGGGCCTTCATGGCCTCCATGTACCCCTTGCCCCCCCCCCCCCAAAAAAATTTTCTTGGGCGGGACAGCGGGGCCGTGGGCTGGAGCCTGGACGGGGACGTGGGCTGGAGCCTGGACGGGGACGTGGGCTGGAGCCTGGACGGGGACGTGGGCTGGAGCCTGGACGGGGACGTGGGCTGGAGCCTGGACGGGGACGTGGGCTGGAGCCTGGACGGGGACGTGGGCTGGAGCCTGGACGGGGACGTGGGCTGGAGCCTGGACGGGGACGTGGGCTGGAGCCTGGACGGGGACTTGGGCTGGAGCCTGGACGGGGACTTGGGCTGGAGCCTGGACGGGGACTTGGGCTGGAGCCTGGACGGGGACTTGGGCTGGAGCCTGGACGGGGACTTGGGCTGGAGCCTGGACGGGGACTTGGGCTGGAGCCTGGACGGGGACTTGGGCTGGAGCCTGGACGGGGACTTGGGCTGGAGCCTGGACGGGGACTTGGGCTGGAGCCTGGACGGGGACTTGGGCTGGAGCCTGGACGGGGACTTGGGCTGGAGCCTGGACGGGGACTTGGGCTGGAGCCTGGACGGGGACTTGGGCTGGAGCCTGGACGGGGACTTGGGCTGGAGCCTGGACGGGGACTTGGGCTGGAGCCTGGACGGGGACTTGGGCTGGAGCCTGGACGGGGACTTGGGCTGGAGCCTGGACGGGGACTTGGGCTGGAGCCTGGACGGGGACTTGGGCTGGAGCCTGGACGGGGACTTGGGCTGGAGCCTGGACGGGGACTTGGGCTGGAGCCTGGACGGGGACTTGGGCTGGAGCCTGGACGGGGACTTGGGCTGGAGCCTGGACGGGGACTTGGGCTGGAGCCTGGACGGGGACTTGGGCTGGAGCCTGGACGGGGACTTGGGCTGGAGCCTGGACGGGGACTTGGGCTGGAGCCTGGACGGGGACTTGGGCTGGAGCCTGGACGGGGACTTGGGCTGGAGCCTGGACGGGGACTTGGGCTGGAGCCTGGACGGGGACTTGGGCTGGAGCCTGGACGGGGACTTGGGCTGGAGCCTGGACGGGGACTTGGGCTGGAGCCTGGACGTGGACTTGGGCTGGAGCCTGGACGTGGGCTGGAGCCTGGACGTGGGCTGGAGCAGATGACTCTGGCTGGGTTGTGGTGGGTACTGTGGGGTTGTGGGGCCCCTCCTCCACAGTCCCCACTGTAAAAGAAGACCCAGCCAGCAGAAGAGCAAAGTCAATATATTCTGCTAGAGTCCCCGGGGAGTTGCTTTCGGGCATCAAGTAGATTATAAAGTCGTTGAGTCCATTAAGAAACATCCCCTTAAGGGCAGCATCATTAAAATCCACTATGTGACAGAGCCCACAAAATTCCTCCACATAGTTCTCTATGGATCGATCCCCCTGGCATAGACAAAGCAAGGCAACTGCTGGGTCCATTTTGTTGGTCAAGTATTCTGTAACGGTTAGATCCACTGGAGGCAAGTAGTTGGACCCAAATGCAGCTTTATTCCGAATTAAACATAAATCTCAACATAAATCAAAACAAGGACTTGGCATTAAACTATAACAAAACTCACCGACAGCGGGTTACAACATTCAATACTTGACAAAGACACATGGCAAACATGAGGGCTTAAATACACACACAGACTAATGACAAGACAAGTGACACCTGTGAACAGTGATGAGACAATGAACCAATGACAGGACAAGACACAAGATCACATGAGGGCATGGGATTCACATGACACTGAAACATGACAAAACCAGGAAGTGCATGACACTAAAACAAAGCAAGAACATGATAAACTAAAACATGAACAAGGAACAATGAACATGAACCATCACCAAAACACCATGTGATAGTCAGCCACCAATTGTGCAAGTTTTCCCACTTAAAAAGATGAGAGTGGCCTGTAATTTTCATCATAGGTACACTTCAACTATGAGAGACAGAATGAGAAGAAAAAAAATCCAGAAAATCACATTGTCTGATTTTTAAAGAATTTATTTGCAAATTATGGTGGAAAATAAGTATTTTGTCAATAACAAAAGTTCATCTCAATACTTTGTTGGCAATGACAGAGGTCAAACGTTTTCTGTAAGTCTCCACAAGGTTTTTACACACTGTTACTGGTAGTTTGGCCCATTCCTCCTCTAGAGCAGTAATGTTTTTGGGCTGTCGCTGGGAAACACGGATTTTCAACTCCCTCCAACGATTGAGAGGGAGGTTGAGATCTGGAGACTGGCTAGGCCAGTCCAGGACCTTGAAATGCTTCTTACGAAGCCACTCCTTCGTTGCCCGGGTGGTGTGTTTGGGATCATTGTCATGCTGAAAGACCCCGCCACGTTTCATCTTCAATGCCCTTGCTGATGGAAGGAGGTTTTTACTCAAAATCTCACGATACATGGCCCCATTCATTCTTTCCTTTACACGGATCAGTCGTCCTGGTCCCTTTGCAGAAAAACAGCCCCAAAGCATGATGTTTCCACCCCCATGCTTCACAGTAGGTATGGTGTTCTTTGGATGCAACTCAGCATTTTTTCTCCTCCAAACACGACAAGTTGAGTTTTTACCAAAAAGTTATATTTTGGTTTTATCTGACCATATGACATTCTCCCAATTCTGTTCTGGATCATCCAAATGCTCTCTAGCAAACTTCAGACAGGCCCGGACATGTACTGGCTTAAGCAGGGGGACACGTCTGGCACTGCAGGATTTGAGTCCCTGGTAGTGTAGTGTGTTACTGATGGTAGCCTTTGTTACTTTGGTCCCAGCTCTCTGCAGGTCATTCACTAGGTCCCCCTGTGTGGTTCTGGGATTTTTGCTCATCGTTCTTGTGATCATTTTGACCCCACGGGGTGAGATCTTGCGTGGAGCCCCAGATCGAGGGAGATTATCAGTGGTCTTGTATGTCTTCCATTTTCTTATAATTGCTCCCACAGTTGATTTCTTCACACCAAGCTGCTTACCTATTGCAGATGCAGTCCTCCCAGCCTGGTGCAGGTCTACAATTTTGTTTCTGGTGTCCTTTGACAGCTCTTTGGTCTTGGCCATAGTGGAGTTTGGAGTCTGACTGTTTGAGGTTGTGGACAGGTGTCTTTTATACTGATAACGAGTTCAAACAGGTGCCATTAATACAGGTAACGAGTGGAGGACAGAGGAGCCTCTTAAAGAAGAAGTTACAGGTCTGTGAGATCCAGAAATCGTGCTTTTTTTGTAGGTGACCAAATACTTATTTTCCACCATAATTTGCAAATAAATTATTTAAAAATCAGACAATGTGATTTTCTGGATTTTTTTTTCTCATTCTGTCTCTCATAGTTGAAGTGTACCTATGATGAAAATGACAGGCCTCTCTCATCTTTTTAATTGGGAGAACTTGCACAATTGGTGGCTGACTAAATACTTTTTTGCCCCACTGTAAGTTAAAGGGAAAAGTGTGGAAGAAAAAGGTGCACAAGCAACAGGGATGACCGCAGCCTGGAGAGGATTGTCAGGAAAAGGCCATTCAAATGTGTGGGGGAGCTTCACAAGGAGTGGACTGAGGCTGGATTTACTGCATCAAGAGCCACCACAAACAGACGGATCCTGGACATTGGCTTCAAATGTCGTCAGAAGCGTCTTTCTCGGGCTAAAGAAATAAAGAACTGATCTGTTGCTCAGTGGTCCAGCCCTCTCTTCTGATGAGAGCAAATTTTGCTTCTCATTTGGAAACCAAGGTCCCAGTGTCTGGAGGAAGAAGGGAGAGGCACACAGTCCAAGATGCTTGAAGTCCAGTGTGAAGTTTCCAGAGTCTGTGTTGGTCCACTGTGCTTTATTAAGTCCAGAGTCAACGCACCCGTCTTACAGGACATTTTAGAGCACTTCATGCTTCCTTCAGAAGACAAGCTTTTTGGAGGTGCTGACTTAATATTCTAGCAGGACTTGGCACTTGGCAAAAAGTACCAAAAAATGATTCAATGACCATGCAGGATTACTGTGCTTGGCTCGCATTGCCAAGAGAAAGATGAGAGACATGAGACCGAACAATGCAGAAGAGCTGAAGGCCGCTATTGAAGCATCCTGGTCTTCCACCTCAGCAGTGCCACAGGCTGATAGCATCCATGCTACGCTGCATTGAGGCAGTAATTCATGCAAAAGGGGCCTAAACCAAGTACTGAGTACATATGCGTGATTATAGTTTTCAGAGGGCTGACATTTCTGTATTTAAAATCCTTTTTTTTATTGATTTCATGTAATATTCTAATTTTCTGAGATTTTGAATTTGGGGTTTTCATAAGCTGTAAGCCATAATCATCAAAATTATAACAAATAAAGGCTTGAAATATCTCACTTTGCATGTCTATTGCAAGTCTATAATATATTAGTTTCACCTTTTAGGTTGAATTACTGAAATAAATAAACTTTTCCACAACATTCTAATTTATTGAGATGCACCTGTATGCATGCATATATATATATATATATATATATATATATATATATATATATATATATATATATATATATATATATATATATATATATATATATATATATATATATATATATATATATATATATATATATATATATATATATATATATATATATCGTTAGCCTCATAGCATAATTGCCTAAGTCATTTTTTGGCCCAATTGAGATATCTGCCTAACTTTACTGTCCTACCACTGCTGCATCATCCTGCCTTTCTGCCTATGTCCTTAGCCAATCACAACACTTATTAGAATCCAAAAACATTATCTGCCTAAGTCATCTCTTTGACTTAGGCAGTTTTGATACAAACAAAATGGCAGAAAACATGGGAAGACAGATGTCCAGAAGTGATGTATTAGCTCTTCTGTTTGATTCGTTTTCATCTGGTAAGAGTTCATATTTCTTAAATTTTCCAGACACTAAATGTAATTTCAGTCAATCAAAGGGATTATAAACTGTGTATTTAAACTTGACTTTTTTTGCTACAAGATATGATGAAGTAGCTAGCCAACACTAGCAAAATATAACCTCATTTCTGGTCAGAACAAATCTTTACAGTTAAGAAACATCACCATAAAAAGACATTTAGGCAATTTTAGGCAAGTGAAGTAATTTTTCAAGCATTTACTTTTTATTTTAAGGCGAGACACGGCAGGTGAAAACATCGTTTTTTCATGCAGTGGTCAATTTTGAGATTTTGGGCCAGTTTGCTCCCTTAACATGTAAGCTTTCATGTCAAAATAAAAAAAATGTCAACATTACACATTAAGGTGGTTATTTCATTATATTTTGTCACCGTGCGCCTTTAGATTTCTACCCGAAATCATCAAAAGTTATTACTCCATGCATAGCCTCATTGAGCGGCGCATCGTCAAAGATATTCACACTCCACGTGATTACATTGTCATCTTTGAGACTGCACGAATACATCCATCCCCATACAAGGTGACCCAGCTATACCACAATGACTTCATGAAGTTATCTGGGGCCTACGTCACCAATATTCGACCAGGTAAAAAAGTTGGTGACCCCACAGTCCTTGGCCTCCGGGCTTTCCAGTACTTGGCTGATGGTCGAATCCGGTACAAGTTGGATTTTGAGTCTGAATGGGAGGACCTGTCTCAGCGAATCAACATCCCCAAAGAACCATTCCACTGGGTCCCACTCTTTCCTGCCCTCTTTTCCTGCCAATTACTCTCAGGAAATTCAATGACTTGCAGGCAATGAAACCAGTACTACCAAGAGTAGCCCACCAGTACTATGACAACCTCCCTCATCAATAGACAATGTGAAAATGAGTGTGCACAACACCTGAGTGGAACTTGGTGGGAAAGAAAAACAGTGGTTAAGGTTAAACATTAAGAAACAACTTGGTTAGGGTTGACAAGTTACACATCTTGGTTATATTTAGGAGAATAAAAAAAACTTTGGTTATGTTATGTTTGCACAGCACCTAAGTGGAACTTCGATTAAGGGTGGAAAAGGAAAACAGTGGTTAAGGTTAGACATTAATAAGAAACAACTTGGTTAGGGTTCACAAGTTACACATCTTGGTTATATTTAGGAGAGTAAAACAACTTTTGTTATGTTATGTTTGCATTTTTTATGTAAGAGAAAAAATGCCTAAGTCATGGCATATTCTGCCTAAGTCACTTTTATTGGTTAGGCAATTGATGATGGATCTTTTTCTTTTTGCATACTTGTTCACACATCTGGTTGAATTTACTGTTATAATATCAATAAAAAATAACAATGTGATTTCTAAAAAATTAGTTTTTTCTTGTTTACCAAAAACATTGAAATATGACTTAGGCAATTATGCTATGAGGCTAACGATATATATATATATATATATATATATATATATATATATATATATATATATATATATATATATATATATATATATATATATATATATATATATATATATGTATATATATATATATATATATGTATATATATATATATATATATATATATATATATATATATATATGTATATGTATATATATATATATATATATGTATATATATATATATATATATGTATATATATATATATATATATATATATATATATATATATATATGTATATATATATATATGTATATATATGTATATATATATATATATATATGTATATATATGTATATATATATATGTATATATATATATATATATATATATATATATATATATGTATATATATATATATATATATATATATATATATATATATATATATATATATATGTATATATATATATATATATATATATATATATATATATATATATATATATATATATATATATATACGCACACACACACACACACCAAACTATCAAACAGCAGTGCAAAATATACTTTTATCAGTGCTCCATTAGGCCCTCTTTTTGTTTACCATGTGAATCCATTAGCAAAAACATTTATGTTTTACATGAATGCATTTGTCTGGCACGTTTTATTCAAATATTGCATTTCATCATTTAATACATTCCCTGATAATTGAACCCATGACCGTGGTAATGCTGCTATACTGTTTGGGGGAAAGAAAAGCTATCTGATCATTTTCTGTAGGGAAGATTTGCTCTTGTCAAGGTTAAATCATTCTTTTGGAAGAGAAAAAAATAACGATATAATGATATTCCTTTTCATAGCTCTACTAACATCATAAGTAAACACCATAGTTCATATTGTAATTAAAGAGCATTGCATGATAGCACCGTTTACTTTTCATTAGTGTTCACGAGTTGTTACCTTGGTTACGCTTGTATGATACTTCACCAGCGCACCATAAAGTAGGCTATACAGTGAAGATCATAAAAAGAAAACAACGCTCATATAACATGAAATGGATCTTTTACCATTTCAACATTTTATGTGAAAAATAAGTATTCTAGATTATTTTAATGTAATGAAAATAATCATGTGCCTGTGCCTGCCTAATAGATAATGAAATGACAGGAATCAGGCAACTTATTTTGATAATATTAAAACATTTATCAAAGCCTTTTGTGTTAGAATGCTTAGAGGGCTGTAGACTTCTCCATTGAAAGTTCCTTTATTTAGTTTTCTTTAAACATTTATCTGCTTCTCAGGAAGCTTCTCATTAAACATGTTCAACATGCAAATCCCACTGTGGGAATAACGTAAATGTGCAGCTAAGGAATACAGCCTTGAATTAAAATAAAATTATGATGCATTTGAAATCCACACATTTCGAGGGTATACTCCTAAAGGAACAGCATGTTCCAGCAGCACAGATCTCAGCGCTTGGTTGAATGTGCAACACATTGATTGCAGTAATTGAGATATAGTGCAGTGAAGGTGAGATGATCGGAATCTCTTGTTGAACACCATTATTAAACACTGTGGCCTGCACAGATGTTTTCAAATGAACATATGATACTTTTTTTTAAATGGAATTTTGCATGGGTTTGAAAAAAAAAATTAAATATGTATAGTATGGTGTATAGTAGTGGAGTGTTTACATTGATGACAGGAAATGACTGAAACTTACACAGTGTTTGGGAGAGGAAAGCCAGTTTTACAGCAGTCATATAATGGTTAGATCAGCAGGTACCGACTCCTCTGTTTGACCTTCCAAATAGAGCTAGAGACGGGGGAAGAAATGCTGGCAGCGGGCTTCACTGCGCAGTAAATGGATCAGTTTGAAAACAAAAAGTTTTCACTACTGGGCTTAAAGGGATAGTTCACCCAAAAATAAAAATTCTATCATCATTTACTCACCCTCAACTTGTTCCAAACCTGTATGAGTTTCTTTGTTCTGCTGAGCACAAAAGAAGATATTTTGAAGAATGTTTGTAACCAAGCAGATAGACCCATCATTGACTACCATAGTATTTTTTTCCCTCCTATGGTAGTCAATGGTTGCTCTATATGCTTGGTTACAAACATTCTTCTAAATATCTTCTTTTGTGTTCAGCAGAACAAAGAAACTCATACAGGTTTGGAACAAGTTGAGGTTGAGTAAATTATGACAGAATTTTCATTTTTGGGTGAACTTCCTTGAAAATAAATTCCAGCACAGCACTATAACAAACATAATAAAATGACCCTTAGATAACGCTTTACAATGAACTCTGTTAGAGAGCTACATATGACAATTTATCTGTTCAATAAAATACCAACTCATTTGTTGATTTCTGCGTTACTTACATACCAGATCCCTCAGTTCTCACTAGGCTTGCTACGATAGTCTGTGTTGCCGGTGTTCTGGTGTTCAGACTCAACACCGGTTACATAACTTGCCCACCGTGGCACCGCCCCACCGTCGTTTTGATTTTTTTTATAGTAATAAAATATAGTTCAGTTAGAGAACAGACAATACAAATAAAAACTGAACGTGTCTGCTTAATAAAGCATGATCCGACTGTGAGTCTCGGCAGGCAGGAGTCATTCATCAGATTTCATTCATCATAGAGTGAGGAGCTGACTGAGATGATCGTGGAAGATTTGGTCTCAAAGCGAAACGTAAAAGCGCCTATTTAAGGGTGTCATTTGTTTTGTTGCTGTGTTTTTCATTAAAAATGATATTCTAATGAACCCACAATTCAAGCAACCTGCCACCAAATTCAAATTCGGCGCTAATTCAAAACCAAAATTAAAATGTGCACGGCCACACAGAGCGCGCATTGTTTACTTTCGTCTGTCTCCGCAGCGCGAGCCTCCGCTCTCCGCTGAATGCGCGCGTGCCTCGTCTGCTTATAATGACGTCTGCGATGACGTCATTTTTGCCGCGCTTACCCTTGTGCTCACGCGTCGAGTATTAACCATAGACAGTAAAAGAAATGGACAGAGCGACTCCATAGATTTCAACGGGGAGAATTGAAGTCAGGTAGAAGCACTCACTTCCTGATGGCTGAGCGTACTACGTAGCCTCAGACTGAGCTTGACGACGTAGATGTGACGTGATCAGCCTGTCTGACAGTGGCAAGTCTTCTAGTAGTTGTGCAACGTAAAATCTGAATCACCGAATCTTGCAGAGACAGAGAGAGTGAGCAGGAGCAACTTTTGATGAATGAAGCAGGATCTGCAACATCTCTATCTGCGTTTATGCCTCCACGTCCCCCCGATTGCCTTATAGACAGTAAAGGATTGCCTACGAGCTTCTCCTCGGGTCTATACGGTAATTTCCCTCAACAGTGCGACACAGTCGCGTGATTATGACGCAATCGTTAGCCTATATTTTACAAAAACAGCTTCAATGGGGCGATAGTGTAAGATACAAGGTAATGGAGCCTTTTATACATTGTCGTGTTTGTTTAGAAATAAACAATGGACGAATGGAGTCTTTAAATGCCTCAGATGTAAAGAAATTCACTGTCAAAGTGAGGCCAAAATGAATGGGAGTCAATGGGATGCTAACAACAGGTGATGGCTTGGTTGGCAATGGCCGCGCCTATGGGTGGTACGCTTTCCGGGGGCTGGGCTACCCCCTTGGTATAAACAAGGTTTTACGGACTACTGTCATTCATTCATGGAGTGCGTCTCAATCATAGACCGATCAATGCCTGATCAGTGCCCTGACTACTGAACTAGGGAGCTGATTGAGACGCACCCATGGCCTCACATAGCGCGCATTTACGGACAAACTGTCATTCATTCATGGCCTCACAGAGCGCGCATTTACAGACTAGCTGTCATTCACGGTGTGTGCGCACTGGCACGTTTTCAGTTCAGTTTTCAGTTGCGTTATGAAAGCCTGAGCGGTCGTGTGCATGTTACTTTTGGTTAGATAGAATTAGTGATTTAAAAGCCCCCGCCGGATACCGGTTGTAGTGAGGTTCGTGTGGGTGTGGGAAGGAAGAAGACGGGGTCGGCTTACTGGGACTCGTGAGTACTCTTTTATTTCTCTTTTCTCAATATTCAAAAGGGTGTGCACGTCGCACAACATAAACGCTCATATAAACTCTTTCTCTGGATCAATCGTCGGTTTGGGCAGGTCCTCTCTGCATGCTCATGTAAGCTCTCGAGTCCCAGCTTCCCGGTGTCTCTCTCTCTCCTTCCCTCGTCCCGCAGCGGCTTTTATGCGGTCTCTCCACGCCATTTACTGCAATGAGACACAGGTGTTTGTGATCTGCACTTGACCTACTTACTCACAGCTCGGCTCCGCCCTCTCTCTCCCGCTGCAGACCTCGCGAAACCACGCCCCCTCCGCCACATACCCCCACCGCCCGACTCAGGACGGGGAGCCAGGACTCGGCCTGTAATGTTTTTACGTCAGTGAGTTGGGACGGCGAGAGGTGATCCCCCCCCGGGGCCAAAGCGAGAGATTGGGACTTTTGAACCGCCTCTGGCCCGAGATCCTCCTCTCCGCTCACCACCGTCGCCAACATCACTGACTCCACCTCTGACCATTTTTTTAATAGGTTGAGGTATATTTGGTATATTTGGTTGGTATATTTGACGTGCTCCATCCCTATCTGAACGTACAACCTCATAATTGAGGTCCCCAATTCGCCGTGTGACCACAAAGGGCCCTTGCCACTTTGCGAGCAATTTAGAGCTAGAGGTAGGGAGTAACACAAGCACTTTATCTCCCTGTGCAAATTGACGTAACTTAGCCCCTCTGTTGTATAGCTGTTTTTGTCTGTCCTGGGCCAGTAACAAATTCTCCATTGATAGCCGTCCCAAAGTGTGGAGTTTTGTTCTCAGGTCCAGGACATATTGAATTTCGTTTTTACTCGCGGATGGTCCGTCCTCCCAAGTCTCTCTAAGGACATCCAGCACCCCCCGAGGCTGGCGTCCATAGAGAAGCTCGAAGGGGGAAAACCCTGTGGAGGCTTGCGGGACCTCGCACACAGCAAACAAGAGAGGTTCTAGCCATTTATCCCAATTTTTGGCGTCCTCGTGAACGAACTTCCGAATCATTGTTTTCAACGTGCGATTAAAACGTTCCACCAGACCGTCTGTTTGTGGGTGATAGACGCTGGTGCGAACAGATTTAATGCCCAATAACTCGTATAGTTCGCGGATTGTCCGTGACATGAACGCCGTGCCTTGATCGGTGAGAATCTCTTTCGGGATTCCCACCCGGGAGATTAATGAAAACAGTGCACTCGCAACACTTTTCGCTGAAATAGTGCGGAGTGGAACTGCTTCCGGGTATCGCGTTGCATAATCCACCAGGACTAATGCAAAGCGATGCCCCCGTGTTGACCGTTCTAATGGCCCGATGAGGTCCATACCAATTCGCTCGAAGGGGACCTGCATCAGAGGAAGTGGGCACAATGGTGCTTTTGGGGTGGCCGGTGGATTTACCAACTGACATTCACGACACGACGCACACCACTTGCGTACATTCTCGTGAATGCCCGGCCAGAAGAACCGGGCCATGAGACGGTTCAACGTAGCTGTGTGACCTAAATGCCCGGCCATCGGGTTAGAATGAGCCGCCTGGAAAAGCATTTCCCGGCGGCTTTTAGGAATTAACAACTGGGTTGTATCCTGCTTTGACTGGGCATCTTGGGTCACCCGATACAACCTATCTTTTATAACCGCAAAATAGGGAAAGGAGAGTGGTTGATCAGGGTGGAGGAGGTGGCCGTCGATGGAACGGACCTGATTAAACGCATTTTTAAGCGTGTCATCCTGGGACTGTTCCAGGGGAAAGTCATCGCGCTCTGTGAGCAGCGGTGTCTCCAGCTCGCTCGTTTCCCCTGAAACCGCCGCCAGAGGTCCCGGTTCCGCCTCCCCCAATTGAGCAACCGCCATCTTCCCTTCCGAGCGCTTTCCCCAAGAAACAAATGCGAAACGTGCACAAATGCCCCAATAACTTGTTAAAAGCTGGCCAATTGGTTCCCAGAATTAGCGGATGCCGGAGGTGCGGGTTAACTGCAACCTCGACACTATGTGTTTGTCCCCTAAATTGAATAGTGACGGCACTAACGGATAGTTCACCACTTCCCCGTGTACACACCTCACCGTAACCAAACGGCTGTTACCCAATGCCTTAGGCTGAATCAGGCTTTGATGTATAGAGGTCTGGTTGCAACCGGAATCCACCAAAGCCTGATAAGTACCCCCCTTGATACTCACAGGTATAAGGTACAGTCCAGCTTGATCAGGGGCGGCTTGTGGAGCGTCGGGAACCCAGACCAGCGTCCCGACCTCCATGACCGGACAGCGATCAATGAAATGGCCCGGATCCCCGCAGCGCCAACAAGCCGGCCCAGACCTTCCCGCTGCCCTAGTGGCCGGAAGTAGGTCGGCAGAATGGCGTGGAGAGAGCGCGGGGACAAAGGAAGAGGGGTATGGATCCGGCGGTGTAGCGCCTCCCCTCGGCGCCGGCCGGGAAGGTAAAGGTGGGTCAGTGGGTCCGCCCATCCTCCATCGCGGGGCCGGCCTGGGTGCTGCGCCGCCACGGGTCCTGGGAAAAGGGACAGGTCTGGAGACAGAGGGGGTGGGGAGAGAAGAGGAGAGAGAGAGAGAGAGAGAGAGAGAGGCAGAAGGAAGGGGTTCGCCGACCCCGTGGCACGCCACCATCTGATCCTCCGCCAACTGGATGGCCTGGGTCAGCGACGTCGGGCGGTGGCACTGGACCCACTGCGCGGCCTTTCTGGGAAGCCGCGCGACGAACTGCTCCAGTACCACACGATCGATGACAACCTCGACGTCGCTTCCGTCAGCCATCAGCCACTTGCAGCAGGAGTCCCGGAGCTGGTGCGCAAAGGCGAAGGGTCGGCCGGACTCGTCCAGGGAGAGTGTGCGGAACCTCTGGCGATGCTGTTCGGGGCTCCGGCCGACCCGCTGTAGAATCGCGCGCTTGAGGTCGTCGTAAGCCAGGAGATTCTGGACTGGCAGTTGGTGGGCGGCTACCTGCGCCTCCCCAGACAGTAGCGGCAGGAGCCGCATCGGCCAGTCCGCTTTGGGCCATCCCCGGGACTCGGCAGACCTCTCGAAGAGGTCGATGAACGCCTCCGGATCGTCCTCCGGGCCCAACTTCGAGAGGTGCAGGGTGGCTGCCGAGTCGCTGGTGGGTTGGGGGATGAGCGGAATCCCCTGGCTAAACCAGCTCCGGAACAGCTGCCGGTCTTCGTGCTAGGCGAGAAGGAGGGCTTCAAAGTGTTTACGTTGGTCCTCCCTCACGGCCAGCAGGTCTTGATGTTGCTCTTGGTGAAGACCGGCAAGCGAGTTGACGAGGTCCGCAAGTGGCGTCTTTGGCGGGGTCGGCATGGCGGCGGCGATCTTCTCCCCTCCCGGGTTTCGGCACCAGTGTAGTGAGGTTCGTGTGGGTGTGGGAAGGAAGAAGACGGGGTCGGCTTACTGGGACTCGTGAGTACTCTTTTATTTCTCTTTTCTCAATATTCAAAAGGGTGTGCACGTCGCACAACATAAACGCTCATATAAACTCTTTCTCTGGATCAATCGTCGGTTTGGGCAGGTCCTCTCTGCATGCTCATGTAAGCTCTCAAGTCCCAGCTTCCCGGTGTCTCTCTCTCTCCTTCCCTCGTCCCGCAGCGGCTTTTATGCGGTCTCTCCACGCCATTTACTGCAATGAGACACAGGTGTTTGTGATCTGCACTTGACCTACTTACTCACCGCTCGGCTCCGCCCTCTCTCTCCCGCTGCAGACCTCGCGAAACCACGCCCCCTCCGCCACACCGGTATTGTTGTCACACCGTCGATTAACCACCAGTGGGAAAATTTCCTCACTGTCACATCCCTAGTTCTCACCATCTCTGAAAAGCTAAGCCAAAGTTGATTCTTGTTTTATTACAAGCTCTATCGCATTCTCTTTTTGCCAGAAGATTCTCCTCTGTTCTGCATTTGTTAAAATCAGGTGATTGCCAGAGGTTCAAGATTTAGCGTGCTCCATATCGACCGTTCTCGCTCTAACTAACTTAAGACACTCCCAAAGCATACATGCGTCAAAGTAGCTGGAGCGACTTTTCCCATTTACTGATTCCTACATTAGTCCATTATCATAGTTCACTTGAGGGAGGGAATGAAAATGAGTGAGCGATTTCGGACACTGAGTGTGCTCAAGGCCAGATTAACCATTAGGGCAACAGGTCACTTGCCCAAGGGCACAGGACATCTAAGGGGCCCTGGGCACCGTCAAATATTATGTTAGATCACGTTATAAACGCAGTCCTCACTTATAATTATATGCATATATTTGCAACCCGTTTGATCAAAATATTATGTTAAATCACGTCAAAAATATGTACTTCACGAAAGACATAATGTTACTGTAGTTCTGTTTGAAGTTAAAGCACGACATAAAGGAAACACATTCTTGTTGTTAATTTTTTTTTGTAGGATTATCGTACATTATCAGTGAATGACACATGGCTGTGGTGTGTGTAGTAATGTGTGTGTAATGCCTGCTAATAACGTTGTTTATTCCGATTACTTATATTGGGCACTTTTTGCACTTAAATTAGTTTATTCCTATTTTTGACATTTGAAAATGATGTGTTTTTCAATGGGTTAAAGTCATCGGTTAATTTCGTGATTTTGACAGTTTCCACTTGGACATTTTAGTCATGCATGACTGTATTTTAATGTATTTGCCCAGTTTTTATCAATTTTCCTGGGAAATGTATTTATTTTAACCTTGATTGACATGGCAATAAAATTATATCATTATTTTGGGAGTTCAAATTTTGGGCGTTTTTTTCTTGGATTGGGTGGTTTTTAGTGAGCTTTTGGGGAACACTGTTTGAAATTTAAGTGAGAGCGCTAAAAGAAAATTAAAAAGAGAAAAGGATTTGAAATTAGTCGACATTTTGAAACATATTCCAAAAATAGCCACAATTTCACATTGTAGCATTTTTAGAAATAATCTGTGTTTTTTTAAGTTCAGGCTTCCCTAGCTGTCTGCTTTATTTCACTGTTACAATCAAAAGATAATTGAATGGCTATATTGAAACATTTAATAATTACTATAGCCTCCAAGTTCTGTGAAAGATTCATTGTAAAAAGTTATGTTAAACATTTGTGCATCTCTTCTGTCTCTTGAATGCACTTTATCCTAAGGCTATTACATACATCTCCACTGAGCATTGCAGAAGCCTGATTTTTTAGTATAGAAGTATTAGGCTATATGCTCTTTGCGATTGTTGCTTTGGGGAAGGGGGGGGGGCCTTGAGTCTTGTTGCCCTGGGCACAGAAAATTGTTAATCCGGCCCTGAGTGTGCTGGAAGGGCTGTTGCTTTTGTATAATTCTTGCTGTTTCATTTGAAACTGGCAGCTCCAGTCATAATGAAAAGATGTATCTTGAACTCTGTCATGGGAACTAGTGTGTATAAACCTTAATCAATTAAAAAGGAATTTATACCAGTATGAAATTAAGCTGTACCCACATTGGACCAGTGGTTTGGAAAATGGATGGATGATTCACCTACAGGCACAAGCCTCACAGCGCATTATGGGTACTCTCTAGCTGTTGAGCATACATCAGTTGTACCCTCGTTATAGCGGTGCATTATGGGATTGAATGAGTGCACTCGATAATGTCCACTATGGTTTTGGACACCAATACAAATGGCTGTCCCCTCAAATAGTGCCCTATTTACAGATATGATGTGACACACACAGGCAAGTGGCGTGTATACACAATTTTCTGTGAAAACCATCCCACTATTTTATAGAATATAAATACTTATAATAGACTTACCATAGTGAATCAGGGCAAGATAAAAATGCTTTGTGGAAGTTACATAGTTTACCTTTAAATTCAGCCTCGTTTTCTATGGTTTTATCTAAATAGATAATTTTGCCTTCAGGTTTAAATGTAAACACTTACATCACCAGCATTAAAACATTCTAAGACAAATGACATAACAGATGCTTCTATAAAGCACTCCACTGGCAGCCATGACGGCTCATTAAAGGGTTAGTTCACTCAAAAATGAAAATTCTGTCAATAATTACTCACCCCCATGTTGTTCCAAACCGGTAAGATCTTCGATCATCAAATGAGTTGGAACACAAATGAAGATATTTTTGATGAAATCCCAGAGCTTTCTGACCCCCCCATAGACTGCAATGTTATTACCACTTTCAAGGCCAGAAAGGTAGTAAAAACATCGTTAAAATAGTCCAGGTGAATACAGTGGTTCAACCTTAATGTTATGAAGCGATGAGAATACTTATTTGAGCGCAAAGAATAAAGTCAATACAATGTCATAAATAACATACTCTCTCACAAAATCACAATAAATGACATTTTATTAAGGTGACTTTTGGTTTACAGTACTGTTTGCAAATAATCATGTCAAGAAATCACATTTAAAACAGAAATGTCGTATTATAAATCTTATTCTCATGTATTTTGGGTGGTCACAGTTTGCACGTTTGGACGTTCATGGTATTCTCAGGCCAGCTGTACGAGTCCACCGCAAACTTGTCGTAGTCGGTGCTGTAGATGAGCGAACGAACAAAAGCCTCTTTGTCGTGTGGCTCCGGGTGCAGTGTTGCCATTTTGTGTTTATAGGCGTACTCCACAATCTGTCAGGATGCACATTCAAATAATTAGAATCTGTAAATAGCGACATGCATGAATCACGGCTGTGGTTTGAGATGTTATTGAGTCGTGCCCACCTTAACAGCCAGCTTGATAGAAACATCCCGGATGCATTTGAGAGGAGGATACAGACGCCCCTCTGCAAGATCCTTTTCAGTTACCATTTCTGCTATAGTCTGTAAACACAGCACAAACTGATGCTTATTATGGACTTAACGTATGGACAATGTCTAATTACACCATTTGTGTACACCCACAAAGAGTATGAACCTAATTAATCTTCTGTTGTTTGTTTTTCTGATAGAACTGCATCAAATATTCATCCCAGTTTTCCCACTGCTTACATACACTATATTGCCAAAAGTTTTGGGACGCCTGCCTTTCCATGCACATGAACTTTAATGATATCCCATTCTTAATCCGTAGGGTTTAATATGGATTCGGCCCACCCTTTGTGGCTACAACAGCTTCAACTCTTCTGGGAAGGCTTTCCACAAGGTTTAGGAGTGTGTTTACGGGAATTTTTGACCATTCTTCTAGAAGAGCATTTGTGAGGTCAGGCACTGATGTTGGACAAGAAGACCTGGCTCGCAGTCTCTAGGTGTTCTATCGGGTTGAGGTCAGGATTTTGTGCGGGCCAGTCAAGGTCCTCCACACCAAACTCGCTCATCCATGTCTTTATGGACCTTGCATTGAGCACTGGTGCGCAGTTAAGTTGGAACAGGAAGGGGCCATCCCCAAACTGTTCCCACAAAGTTGGGAGAATGAAATTGTCCAAAATATCTTGGTATGCTGAAGCATTAAGAGTTCCTTTCACTGGAACTAAGGGGCCAAGCCCAACCCCTGTAAAACAACCCCGCACCATAATCCACCCTCCACCAAACTTTACACTTGGCACAATGCAGTCAGGCAAGTACCATTCTTCTGGCAACTGCCAAACCCAGACCCGTCCATTGGATTGCCAGACAGAGAAGTGTGAGTCATCACTCGAGAGAACACGTCTCCACTGCTCTAGAGTTAAGTGGTGGTGTGCTTTACACCACTGCATCCCACGCTTTGCATTGAACTTGATGTAAGGCTTGGATACAGCTGCTCGACCATGGAAACCCATTACATGAAGATCTCGACACACTGTTCTTGAGCTAATCTGAAGGCCAGAGTTGCTGTTGTTCCCAATTGCTTCCACTTTGTTATAATACCACTAACAGTTGACTGGGGAATATTTAGTAGTGAGGACATTTCACGAACGGACATATTGCACAGGTGGCAACTTATCATGGTACCGCGCTTGAATTCACTGAGCCCCTGAGAGCGACCCATTCTTTCACAAATGTTTGTAGAAGCAGACTGCATGCCTAGGTGCTTGATGGAAGGGATTGGAACACCTGAATTCAATGATTCAATTAATTAAATACTTTTGGCAATATATGTACATACAGTACGTGGATTGTTTAGGCAGTAATAAAAGTGTTTTTCTAGCCTGAGATAAGCCAGATCCACAACCAATTTTTTTCAAAAATGTTTACATGAATTTAAATAAAGGTGTTAAAGCTTAAGTTGAAGTGCTTAAAAGACTAAAACTAATACTGAAATCAAAATAAAGCTAAATAGAAACAAAAAAAATGACATAAGAAAAAGACTAAAACTTAAAAAAAAAATATATATATATATTAATAATATATATATATATATAAATATGAATAAATTACATAATAGTATGTAAATAATACTAAAACAACACAGAATGTGATACAGAATAACAAGCCTCTTGTAGAAATAACAGCCAGAAGTTCTTGCAGCTTTAATTAAGTTAAAACCAAAGCACAGACCTAATGCTTTGTTGTGCTGCCCTCAAGATCGTTTCTTTCTTTGTAAATACTTCTATAGCCAAAACGAACCTTTTGGCTCCATTAGAGTTGCAGCAACTTTTACCACCAATAACAACACAGAATAATTAATCACAATCAGCTTTGTAATTTTCCAATTTAGAACTAATCAAGAAAGAATAGAAAATTCTCCAGCTACCATCAGCTGCAGTCACTCATTGATCTGGCTTCTTGTTATATCTTAGTTGCTTTATTTACATCAATTTCCCGTCTCTCTCCCTCTATTGCTCTCAGTTGGTTTGTTTTGTTTACCACTTTGCCATTTCAGGTCACATTGGGTTGGTGCAGTAAGTGATTATAGACCTTCCGGAGACTCGATAGCACAGAACCATAACTTATTGAAATATACAAAGGCCTAGTATGACTAGCGGGGAAAGAGACATTAAGCATTCCCCCCTGCTGCCCAATGCTGTTTGAAGTTCAGACATCCACACTGCAGCTTCACTGGAGTTGTCAATGTCCACAGACTGCAGGAGAAGTGATCCTGCTCGTGCTCTGAGTACATCATTCCACTTTTAAGCTGCTTTTAAGAGATACATCTCCTTCATTGGCACATGCTGATATAACGTGTGGGCACATAAGGCCTTGGCTGACGTTTTTATGCTGCAATGGTCTGTGTCCAGCATAACAGGGCAGTGGTTCATTGACATTCATTAAACGCTCTCTTGTTTATGATGCAACCATTCACTAAAACACTGTCTGGCTGATATCAGATGAAGCACAGAGGACAGCTTGACAGATAAATTGAGCAAAATACAAGATGACATTGATTGCTTAAAGCAATACAATGGGAGATGTTCGCATATTGAAATGGGATTTTATGGTTTATTACGAGCATGGACCCCACCGGGGCCCATGGGCGCTGGCAGGCCTCAACGACAGCCTGTTATGTCTTCACTCTCCGCCCAGGAGAGAGGACTCTTCCAACAGAGTCAGACTGAAATTTCCTCATTACAACTCGGAAGGAAATTTGCAACTTTGCCGTCACTGCACTGAGAAACCATCAGCACTCTTCCTGCCTCTCCTGGTTGCTGTGCGTGTGTGGGACGGAAACCCGGTCTGACCACAAGGTTGAGACGCTGCGGACCAACACCTCAAGCCATGGCCAACTTTCTTGACCATGACAGAGTCGAAACTAACCGTGCAAGTTCATCATGTCTTAAGTAAGTCAATGCTCAAGAAATCAATTGCAACTTCAACACCATCGACTCACAGAACCATAAAATCAGGAACTTTACGAAACTTCAACTTGCTTCAACTGCAACGGCAGTTCAAGTGTCGCCTATTTTAACTAATCAGAGGGTTAGGATAAGCAGTAAGCTCCTGAGGAGGTGCTTTGAAAATAACAAGCTGATGGTTCTTTTCATGGTTAAAGACTCTTACCCATGTATGTGTGATTTCTGTTAGTTTAGTTGTGTTCGTGGTTTAGTTAAAGTGTAACTAAACCCTAAAACAACGTTTTTTAGTTAATGATCTGCAAGACTGGGGCTTTATTAGTGCTGTTCATTGATTCGAGTAAATGTTTTGACATTTGGGTATAAAGTGTTTTAATTCTACAATATATGGTGTAAAAACGTCTGAGTGCTGCCCTCTTAAGGTTGAACGGTAGTTACTGCAGTTGAATTTTCCTATTGGACGTCGTTTGCCATCGTGATGTACGTATGTTGGCTCTTCCAACGGGTCACTACCCACGCCCCTGGCATGAGCTCACCACGCCCTAATCAATCCGTCACTGCGGGTCTCAGGTGCACATTGATTGTAATGCTAATGTAGCTACATGTTAATCTCATAACTGATTCAAATATTCATAATTAATCATAATGAATAATCATAATGAGTTATGAATAATGATTAATATTTCCCCTTTGAGCTAACTCGCTACACAATGTACAGTTAGAGGTGTATTGTATAATTTTAAATAGTTTAGAGACTATAGTCAATCTGTATTGAATCGAATCAGGAACTGTTTATTAATACCCAGGCCTAAGAAAGAGAGAGTGAAAGATGGATACAACAGAATACAAATTAAAGGGGAAAAAAAGATTAGAGAAGAGGTTTCCAGCAACACAGGGCTGGACTGGCAATCTGGCATACCGGCATTTTCCCGGTGGGCCGACGCACTTTGGGGCCGATACAAGGTTATTTATTTAAATAAAATTGCCACTGACGCCCATTGGTTTGTCTTCTGAATTGACAGGCCAAAGCGAGAAAGACCTCCCCTCCTCCATATTCATAGACTGTGTCCATATTAGGCGCTGTTTTTTTTTTTGTTGAGCGCATGGGGAAGCTGCAAAAGGCGAATATCCGCACAGCGATGCCGCTGACGAACCTACGCTGCATTTCTGCTGCTCTATGAAGTGATGAACGGCACTTTGACTCCGGATTTTGTTTTATAGAATTGTGTGATATGGGAACATTACAGGTTCTGTGGTGAATCTACCTGAAAACATGTATGTTAACACATGACCAGGTCAATTGGAAAACGGCAATACACACAAATATAAACTTGTAAACTTAGCACAATCACAATTTACCTTGCAGCTACGAACAGTGAAGAAATATGGTGTTTTGGAAGAAATGTATTTATTAAAAATGTTGCTATTATTACTTACATTAAATATTGCGGAATATAAATCACTTTTATAGAGGCTGTTTTCGTATTTTCTACATGTGTTTACAATATTTTTTTTGTTACAAATTCAATAGTTTATTATTATTATTTATTTATTTTAGAAACCATACCCATGGTAATGAGGAGCATGGTTTTACCTGTGACTACCATGCTCTTACAGTTAAATGAAACTAGCCTACAGTTAAACTCAGTTAAAATGTCATTAGGGTAATTAAAGGATAATTCAACAATTAACAGCTTTAAAGCCTGGATCCCATAAATTAAGTACAAAGCTTTTTTCTCTTTAAATATTTTATGAACTTTTTAATAGATCTAATGAAATTTAACTAAATGTTATTTTAATGAGAGCCTCATGAAAGATAGATATCAGTGTCTTACATAAATTAGGTGTTAGTTCTTGAAAAATATTATTGTTTTTAAAGGGGTAGTTCAACCCAAAAATGTGAACGCTTACTCACCCTAATGTCATTCCGAACTTGAATGAATTTCGTTCTGTGTAACATAAAAGAAGCATAACCATTTGAGTGTTTTTTTGTCCATATAATATTCAATGGTAGCCTATCGTTTGGATGCCAACATTCTTCCAAATATCTTCTTTTGTGTTTCACGGAAGAGAGAAAGTCATACAGGTTTGGAATGACATGAGAGTGAGTAAACAAATTTAAAAGCAGTAAATTTACTATACTGCATCCTAGCTCAAAATCAGTTCTTTACTGTCAAGTGCATTTCTGTGTGACAAAAGTTTGTTATCTGCATTTGCAGTAAATTCGATAATATCCATCATTATTTGTCCCTGTCCTAGTTTTATTTATTTACTCCAATTTAAGGCCCTAACCCCAGCAAAAACATTCACGGGGGAACTCATAGGCCGGATGGGCTGTGTTTGTCAGGGCCGAAATTTAGCCCCAGTCCAGCCCTGCAGCAACATATATAGACAGATTTAGGTAGACAGAAAAAAGCAAGTGAGATTCGATCACCTCAGCTGTAACGAGGAAAATATCCTCAGAGATGTGTCTCATCGCACAAGCGGTGACGCCCAGCCCTACTCCAGGGAACACATAAGCGTTATTGCCCTGACCGGGGTAAAACTTCCGGCCATCAGGAAGGGTTACCGGATCAAAGGGACTCCCGCTTGCAAATATCCCCCTTCCCTGCAATATAAAACAAAAAGCAAATTAAACCAATAGTTTCACTCTCGCACATAAATGTACACCTGTGACTTCCTTCAAAAGCACCTCGGTGAGTGTGTAGCACTGCTCAGCAGTGCACTCCGCCTTGCTGGTGGGGTTACTTAGAGCGAAGATAATTGGTCTCTTATTGAAGGACGCCATAGCCTTGATTATCTCCTCGGTGAAAGCACCAGTGATAGCTGCCACCCCTGTGGAGATGATAAGAAGTATTTGAGTCCAATAGTCCTCGTGGGAACTGCTGGGACAACAGCAGTGTGTATAATATATATATATATATATATATATATATATATTTATACAGTACATGTATTACCAATTAAAGCAGTGGGTTTCAGCTCCTTCACAACATCCTCAAGCTTCTTCATTTGTACATGATCATGTGCAAAACTCTCTTTCTCGTGGGTGAGGTGATCCCTACCCTTAAAGAGGGACAGAGAGATGACAATTGACAGAGAAAAAGACAGAGAAAATTAAAGCGTTTCAGGAACAATAACACATCTCACCGCACACAGATTCTCTTCACAGAGAACAAAGAGTGCATAATCAGCCAGATGGGCAATAAAAACTCAGTGTCTAAAATATACACACTTGAAAATGTAATTAAGTAAGAAAGCCTAAGTAATAGTTAGTTAGCGTTTAAATGATGAGGCAATATATATATACTGTTTCTGGTAGTCAAATTTTAGTGGAACTACACCTTAGTGAGAGGAACTAACTTGGTCCAGCATCAAACGTTCTAGCATATGGTATTTGGTTTGATATATTATTATTTAATGGGATGAAATTCACGTTTTTAGGCGTGGCTTACGTGTCTGACACACTGGTGTTAATTTAAAGCAATAAAAAGAGAAGACACAAGTTCTTTGGATAAAAAACTATTATGTCAGATAAACAATAACCTAACATAAAATTAACTGCACAGCTAAACTTAACACGGTGTAACACGTCACCTGGTCAAGTATCATTATCACAACCTCCCTGACCTCTTTGTCTTTATTAATCTTACATGGCCAAATGATCTGTTAAGCTTAAAGGTGCAGTGTGTAAATTATAGCGGCATCTAGCTGTGAGGTTGTGAATTGCAATCACCCACTGCTCACCCCTCCCTTTTGAAGCACATAGAAAGGCTACGGGGGCCGACACAGGACAAAAATGTTGTCGTCGGAGAGAGCAGAGAGTGACTAGCGCTCTGTAGAGAAGTTTGTCCGTTTAGGGCTACTGTAGAAACATGGTGGCACAAAATGGTGATTTCACTGTATGGGGACCAGCGGTGTATGTAGATAGAAATGGCCCATTCTAAGGTAATACAAACATGTAAGGTCTTTATACACCACTGAAAACATAGTTATGTATATTATATTGCATTTCTGTCAATAGATCCTCATAAATACTACACACTGCACCTTTAAAATAACAAAATCACATTGAATTCTTACCATCTTTTCTGATGAAGACCAACAGTAATGTTCATGGACAATGATTGAATGGGAAGAGTGAAAATTCTGATACAAATCACATGGTGTGCTTAAATGTCAATGTAAATATAACTTGTCATTAATGATGACCTCACCTTAACGATAAGTCCTTTAGAGTCCACCATCCAGATTTTCTTTATACACTGCTCACGAGGAAGCCCCTCCTTCTCCATCGCCATAATGATAAGCTCAGCTATGCCCATTGCGGCCTGAAAACACAAACATGCTGTTAAATCAAGAGTTACATTTCACATACACCTCTAAAAAGACCAACTCTGTAAACTTCACAATAATCCAATAAAAATCTCACAGCTTGAATCCATAATGAATCGATTCCATACATCTCAAAACAAACATTTCATACATTTTTAAATAGTTTTACTAACAGACAAGATGAACCGTGGAATATTTATGCCCTTGCATCAGTGTTGTTAGTGCTGTTGTTAACTCAATATGGGTAAACCACCATCAAAATACAGGAACAATTGGCATTTAAAACAGTTATATGTGGATCTGTGCAGCCGACACACGCACCTCCCCTGCCCCCTGAAACACAATGGTATGGTTGCACATTTTGCTCTTGGTAATGCGAAGGGCAGCCAGCAGTCCCGCCACAGCCACAGAAGCAGTACCTATGGGACAGGAAACACAAATATATTTTACTGAGTTTCTAGACATTCTAGACAGGTGGAGTTTATATGGAGGTGAATTTCTGGAGGAATTGCAAAAGGGAGATAAGTAGCTGTTAAGAGATTCTCACCCTGTTGAAGAAGAAAATGCTATATTGGACAACCGAGGACCATCAATTAAAAAAGGCTGAGAATCACTGGCCTAGATACCTCGGAAATGTGCAATTTGTATTTGAAATATGAAACGAGCACTGACATCACAAGAAATTCCAATATCAACAGCTCCCATTTAGAATAAATTGAAAAAGGCAGATCAGCTTTGCCCGCTCGCTCCACTCCAGTGGATACATATGGTTAACTCTGTGAACGGTGACATTAAATGAACATGCACCATCCAAACGTTTGACTGAAACTCAATTTCAAACAATAAGAATGTGTTGAAGTTGCTGATTGGAATGTGTCTGCAATGATAATGTAAAAAAGGATAGAGTGAGAGAGGTGGATGGTAGAAAATAGACTCAAGATAAACAGTCTCGCTATCGAACCATAAATATAAGAAGAGTTTAAGCAGTAGGAAGAAAAATCAGAGTGAGAGATGTGGTCTGAATGAGTAACTTACAATCATTGATTTCAGCATTCGCTCAAATGGACTGCACTACAGACTAGGAATCAGCTTAAGAATAACATTATGACTCTTTTAATTGACCTAAATCATAACTTGTACTGTATGTATTGTCTGTGCTTTCATAATTTAGTGCAAGAGAGACTAAAAACAAGTGTGCGACTAAAATCTCTTTTAGTGCCCATACCTTGGATGTCGTCATTGAAAGTGAGGTATTTGTTGCGGTATTGACTCAATAGACGGAAGGCGTTGGTGTTGGCAAAATCCTCAAACTGGATAAGGCAGTTCATCCCATACCTGCATAACAGAAACATCTATACAGTATATTTCTTCAGAACTCAAGAAACTCAACAAATGAAAGATAATATCAAAGGAATTACAAAAATAAAAGATAAGTACAAAGAATCCTTACAAAATGGAAATTAAAATGGTCCAAATCTTCACAGAATAGGCCAAAATTTGAAATAGCCCTTTATCATTTCATAGTGGCTAGCTAATGCACTCCACTTCAGCCTGCAGAGGGGGCCATCCAACTGCTCCTCAAGCCCATCAAAGATGGGGTGGTTCAATCCTGAAGGGTTTTTTTCCTACTCAGTGTGGGCCTGAGACTGTTATTGTTTCTTCATAGTTGTTTCCACAGCCAAACACAACTCTCAATGGTCAGAAAAGAAAATAACAGCCCTTGTATGATCAGTTAGCTAATGATGTGGTTACGCCGTGGCCTCTAAATCTCCCAATTAAATACTAAGAAAAACGTGCTAACATGACTATTCAAAATCAATAGCCAATGAACTGCACGCCCACAATCGTGTTTCCCTTCAGAACAGTAACTTTGAGAATGGACTTCAGCGGTAATTCAGTGGTTTCTCATGTTATATATCCAGTCAGCAGAAAAATTGAAAGAATAGTATAGAGCAACCAACTGATTTCCCAATGGAAAATAGAGAGCAGAGATCCCCATCCGATTCTGATGCAATATTAGAGTTCACAGACAACCAATCATTGTAAACAGGATGGGTAAACACTGCAGTGTGGCAAGGTAGAGAGCCATTCTGCCACTCAACCCAATGTTAGAAGAACAGAGATCTGCATTGCTGCCTAGAGCTGCCATGTATATCATTCTTACACACACAGGGATTCGCTCACTGTACTTTGACCCAATCATGGTCCCCTCTTCATTATGAAATTAATTCGCACAGGCACACTCTTCAAAAACAGAAACTTTTATTCTCTTGACAAACTACAAGATGTAGAATTAAATGTGTGTATATATATATATATATATATATATATATATATATATATATATATATATATATATATATATATATATATATATATATATATATATATATATATATATATATATATATATATATATATATATATATATATATATATATATATATATATATATATGAAATTACAAATATAGATTGTACTGCATGTTAGCTTGCTAATTTTGCCCAAAAACATGATATATACAGGTCTACGTCATACTAAGTAGAAACTACGCTTCTAACCATGGGTCGAAAGCTGTAGGTCCAACCACACAACTTTCCAGGGCTGTTTGTGAATGTTCTTTGAAACTATGGTTTCGAAAAAAACAAATCATTAAATTATGTTGCAAACGACAGAACTTAGAAGATAGCTGGCTAACAATGCTTTTGGGAAATGTGTGGTTTTGTAAACTCGGTTTATTCACTGAAAGTATTTGACTCATAAGAATGATTTGTTCACAACTCGGCAATTACTACTTCTCTCAAAAATCCACAAAGGAGAGCTAGGGTGGATGTTAGGGCAGCGCCCAATATTCAAGTAATCATTAGTCGACTAGAAGAGGCAACAAAATTTTTAGTCACAGAAAAAAAAAAAACGTCCACAGCGAGTGGCGAAGTCACACAGTCTGTGAGGGACAAATCCTTATGGTAAATACAGTATGTCGGGCAGGAAATCCAAACATTTGCCTTTCATCCATCGACTTCAAATTGTGCTGGGTGTGGAAGGGCTTGGAATAAGCCATATATAACCTTTGTAAGATACTTAAATGGTGGTAATTTTGTCACTCAATTTCCTTATGTGGAGAAGAGTGTCCATGGTGTTCTTCAAAAATGTAATTGTAAGTCATACAGGTTTAGAAAAACATGAGGGTGAGTAAATGCAGCGAAATGTCATTATTTGTAAACTAATCCTTTATGTGATACAGAATGGTCAGTATTGTGTGGTCAGACATGCTGCGAAAACAGAAAAACACTATAAAGTTTTCATTGTCTCCAGAGACTTTCCAGCACCAAAGCACTCTAGGTAAACAAGGTTTAATGAGTTCAGAAACTTTTTTCCAGTTTTCAAGAAACCTCTGATCTGGGGACACGTCTCAGGACAGTCCTTTTAATCAAACTGCAGTCTAAACTCGTGCATATCTACAGGACGAGGCAGGAAAGCAGTCAAGAGAGACTGACAGAGTAATTGCTCATGGATTTGGAGAACTTTGGCAGATATAAATAGGACGTAGAGAAAGTGAGTCATAATCCTAACATGCACTCTGATCTGCTGTAGTGCATCATCTGAAGATAAAAAGTGACGTGACGTGTGGCCAAGTTTGGTGTCCCATTCTCAGAATTTGTGTTCCGCATCATACCCATCCAAGAGCACAGCAGAGTATTGAACACACACCCAAAGCAGTGGGCAGTCATTTTGCTGCGGCGCCTGCAAAACTATTTAATATTTGAGGCAATACAGAGTTAAGTATAGCTCTCACAGTTGTTTATTTTGTGTAAATGTGCATTAAAAAAGAGGCAGAAACAACTAGCCGAAAAAACAAAGCGCCCATTCGGTGCATTGTGCTCTCGTTCTCACTCGCTTGTTGTCCTTTTCTGGCGCCTCAATCAGATTCATAATGCACCTCTACGTCTGTTGTAAAACTCAAACAAAGAGCTGGCCGAGAATCAGCGCCCCTGGTCCTCTCAACCAAAAATCAGGCCAGACAATGACAGACACACCCAAGCATATTGAGAGCTACAGGATCTCTGTCTCTCCTCATCTGCCTTTACCTCCAGACAGGAGCAGAAAGCACTGGGGTGTTGAGGGGAGCCAATATTAAATCAACTCTGTGCTCTGGGAGAGCTGAAAAAAAAAATCACATTTTGCAAACAGTCTACTTGCCTTGGTTCTGTCCTAAAATGTATCTCAGTCAACAGATCAGCATCTGTGAATGAGAACTTTCTAGGCTGGAGTAACAACTTTTAGAAAGAACTTTCTCCATAAGCCTTCTGGTTACTGCACTTCCTTTGACCTTTTGGTGCTTTGTACTTTGGAAAATTGCATAAGCAAGTGGCAAACACATGCATGTGAGACTGTTGCAGGTAAAGTTAAGTAAGAACTGCAAAAATCAAAAGAAAATATGGCTATTTTTATGGATGTAACACGTATGTTGTGTTTTGTTGTTCCCTGTGATCTAGACCATGTCCACACTAATACGTTTTTGTTTGAAAACTTTTTATTTATTTTTCTCTCCGTTTTGGCCTTCCGTCCACACAGACGGCGTTTTAAGTCAACGAAAAATGTAGCTTTTTGAAAACCCTCTCCAAAGCGGATAAATTTGAAAACGCTGTCTTCACGTTGTAGTGTGGACTGTGAAAACGGAGGTATTTTAAAACAATGACGCTTGTTTAGTCATGTGACGCATATCGTACCAATAGGTATTCATGTTCATACCGCTATTGTACCTGTTATGTGCTATGTATAAAATGTGTTACTCTTCATATCACAGTCCTGCAAAGATGACACAAAATTTACTCGCAATTACTGTCCTGTGGCAAAACATGACTGCAGTTGCGTTTTGGACCAAACATATAATGGTGGGTGAGTGCGACCTGGATGCATCAGTGAAAGGTGAGATATGTTGCTTAATAAAATGATCCTGCCAGAAAAATTGTGTGATAGCTTGATAATGTCTTGTTCTGTCTGTCATCTCTGTGAGCTTTTATGAGGTTTAACGCATGCACAGTTAGGCTGTGTGTCCACCAAAGCGTTTTTATCCAGCTGAAAGCGCTAGGCGCTCTGCCGAAAACGCCTCGCTGTGGGCGCTTGAGAGCGTTTTGGCAGCGCAGCGTTTTTTCAATTGAGACTCTTTGCTTGTTATGGTATGGAATATCCGCGGAAGTGTTACTAGTATCTCATTTCACAGATAGTTTGTTTCTGTATTGATTCTATATAAAAATGCAGATACAATGTAAAGTATTTGCTCTGGTTCTTGTTTTAAAGTATTTTATTTTGTTATTATACTGCTTGTTGTCATCTGTTGACGTTGTACAGTACAAGCAGAATGTGGCGGTTGGTCGGTGTTGTATTTGTCCCGCCCCTCCACTGTGATTGGACGGCTGGGTGAAAAGTGACAGTGATGAGCGCTGCGCTTTACTCAAAGTTGAACATTCTTCAACTCTCGGCGACCAGTTAAAAACGCTGAACGCTCAGCGCTTGAGCGTGAAATACTCGCTCAGCGTCTCGTTATGGGGCTTTCACACAGGATGCGGAATGTGCTGCGCTGACCGCTGGGTTCAGCGTAGCCCTTCATATACAAAGCGATTTGCACTTCGCTGGCCATAACAAAGTGGGCGGACTTTTCAAAACTGTTCATCCATTGTGCTTTCCGTGCTTGTTTCGATGCACCATTTCTATTGGCCGCGCGGGTAATCGTCACAGAGAGCAGCGGCAAAAGTTGGAATATTTTTAACTTTGACCACGGCGTGTGCGCAAGCTCATCAATGGTGCGCTCCGCCGTGCGTGCGCTTTGGTCGACACAGCAACAAACCATTTCAAGCCATTTAAATGAATGGATTCCTTAGCGCAGTGGTGCCATTGCCGCATTCTGTGTGAAAGACACTTTACGCTCATGGTGTTCTAAAAACATGGCGCTCCCATTGAAAACAATTGAATATGCCAGCCACCTGCGTGAAAAAAACGCTTTGGTGGACACGTGGCCTTAGGCCCCGATCAGACAGAACGCGTTTTTTGCTATGCGCACTGCTTATGCTCCCCGGGCGCCTCGCGTTTTAACCGCCTGCTGAGCCTCACGTTTTTGAAGGAACGCTCTGAGCACATGAAGTTGAAAAAAAAAAATCAACTCTGAGCAGAAAAGCGCCTGACGTCATCAAATTTTCCCCCCATTATCCAATCAAATGAATGGAGAGGCGGGCCTTCCAATGTGGTGACGGTTACCTTGATTACTGACAGCACAGCTGATTCGGGGGTTGCCTAGAAACATATTAAAAACCCCGGTGCGCCTCGCGTTTTCAAACCTGAAAAATGCGTTCTGTCTGATTGGGGCCTAAGGTGAATTTAGCGTTTTCCAACGTTTCAGTGTGGACAAGAAACTTTTGGAAAACACTTGAGAACGCTAGTGTGGACGGAGAGCGTTTTAAAATGAAAACACTAATTTTCAATTAAAATGTTCAAATGTATCCGGATTAATGTAGACGTAGCCCTAGTTTCTCAGTTTGTTTGATTAGTCATTCTGTTCAGCTGTTGTCCCTTTGTCCATGCATTTCACAACTGAACACAACAGTACCATGACAATAGATTGTTTGTTAAAACAGACATTATTTTCATGACAATAAAGCACAACGTTACTCCTAAGTCATTACATACAATAATTTTCTATTACAATTAACTCTAATTACATATTATATATATATGTATCAAGGTAATTGTTGTAATTAATCTATAATTTTCCTTATAGGGGCCTTTCTTACACTGTATTCCTGATACCTGATTTCAGTTTTTACTGTTTTAAACAGGACATTTGGTCCCTACCATGCTGGCAAAAATTGACACTCCCACACAAACACATACACACTCACACATAAACCGTAACATTCAGAATGACCTCTCAAACAAACACAGCAGTCTCAGAGTAATTAATACACACGTGGCATGTGTAAACTTAAAGACATAGAAGGATGACTATATCCCCAGATCAACACCTGTACATTTAGAGAAATCATTTATTATCATCCCACAGAAACAGACTCAAAATTCTTCCATGCACCACGTCTCACAATTCTCACATCTATTTTTCAGGCATATGGAAGCCGGAGACTGCAGCCAGCAAATTCTATACAAACCATAATACACTTCAGTCTCAGTCTAAATGATCTTAGGACGGAATATGATCTCCATCACTCCTACAGTGGAATGCAGTAAATGAGCTCGGAGCCCATGAGAGACTGTTGAACCCATCTCCACACCATTACCCATCTCACTAACACATTACACCAAGCCCCTTTGTGTCTTCCTGTTTCATTCACTGTTGATTTATTACTTGTTTCTTTCTAAGGTAAATTATTTGCCCCAGACCAAAGTGTAGGAAAAAATGTTCTATTGATAAAGCACTGAGATTTGACTCAAACCATCCAAATCTCACTGCAGCACTTCAGGTTTCGTACACTAAAAGGAACACAACATGGCTGTTGGGAATTAAAGGGGTCATGAACTGGCTTTTACACTTTTACACTTTTATACTGTTGTCTGAGGTCAACTTATGACGTTTGCGTGGTTTTTACATTCAAAAACATCATAATGAAGAAGTAATAGGCTATTTTCTGCCCTGGTTTTGAGGCTCTCTCAAGAAACGCTCAGTTTTTATGGGCGTGCCGTACTGAAGACTTGGAAGTAAATGCCCACGGCTAGGATTGGATAAGATTTGCATATTTAATGAGCTTCAGCTCCCCTGTGGTCAGTACATGTGGGAATTGTTTTGAAAGCGTGTGGAAAAACGGCAACTGGAATGAATCGCCCACAGGGTTTGCAAAATGTCTTTATCAAACAAACACATTGATTCATCTCATCCACCCACGATTGATTGGAATGGTTTTTTTTTTTTTTACGTTACTTGGCCCGCCCGATCGGTGAATATAATCCCGAACCGTACACACACACACATGCACGCGCCCCTCAAATATCAAGTCTTGAGAGTGAACAACGCACATCAAGAAAGGAATGTTATTTCACTATTTAAGATATCGTTTTGGTAGCCCGTCTGAAAAACACATGGCCCTGGGACGTTGGACTTTGAGAGAGCACTGACCCATACATGTCCGAGTCTGATCCCGAATCGCAATGAACCAACAACACCACAAATAAAGGATTCTTCAGCCTTTGACAGCGTGCTAAGGTATGTTCAGTTAGACATGTACACAATCAATACGATCTGTAACAATGCAGTTCCTTCAGTTCCTTCTGATCTGTGATCAGTGATTTCTGATGTGTAGCTAATTATTCAAGTTCACACAGAACTGTATTATTCGTGCACACGCTGCGGCTTCTCTCTTTCCCGACACAGAACGGTGTTTTTGTGTTTTCTATCTTGTGAGTCAGTGTTTTTTGTACGTCCTCGTCGCGTCTATCTGTTCTAAAATGTGCATACAGTCGTGAGTTTCTGCTCAACATCGGCAAAGCCACATCTTTAGAGATAAACCTCGCGCACGCCGAAGCTCGGGCCGCACTGACCGGTCGGCGCGAGATTAAGCAGAAGGGGGGTGAGCGTGAGGGTATCTGGCTAGGCTAGCCAGCTATTCCCACAATAAAATGGATTACATTCGATTACTGCTGTTGTGTATTTGTTTGCGCTGTGTACTCAATGTGCGTCACTGACGCTTTTCATATGATAGGAAAATATCTAAAAAATAATGCTATAATCAACACTTACTCGTAACTCGTTCATCTCGACAGCTGTAATGGTACATTACATGTGTTACAAAGTTGGTAGAATAATGATGAAGACGGACTCGACATGACTGCATGACTGGATGTTTATTCAGAACTCTCAGATACAAAAAAAAATAAACTCGCGCTGACAGCGCTCTCATAACTCAGTAGTTACTATAAATAACTTTGTTAGCAATAGCTCCCTCTCTGGTCCATGATATCTGGTTCGCAAACAAATCTTTCTTTTGAACCGGTTCTTTTTAGTGAACCGGTCGAACCAGTTCACCAAATCGGACTGAATCGTTTTAAACGGTTCGCGTCTCGAGTCAGCACTGATCCATAATTTACTAAAGTTACTAACTTTCTGACATGAGTGACAGTCCCTCCGACTAGAAATAAATGAATAACCTGAAGTATATGCTAGTAACTACAACAGTTCACTGAACTGAGACGTGCTGAGAGAACTGGTGAGAAGTGAACTCAGGTCCATCCGTCTTTCAGTCTGGCAGCAGGCTCATGCCTGCTGGTAGACCTCGTTAAACCACGCCCCCTCCGCTACAAGATCTGGTACTCATTTCAAATGCAAAGATGTCAGCCAATCACAACAGTGGGCATTTTTACTGAAGTCTCGCAGCAGACACGCCCCTTGAAACAGGGCATTCAGCCACAGGGCAAACAGCAGTATAGAAAAAATGCCTTTTATTTCTAAATTATGACATTTTATGATGTAAAAATCATACTAACAATATAAGTACACCTCAGGAAACATTATAAAATAATAGAAAAATGCCATGCCATGGGACCTTTAAGCATTTCTCATAAAGTGGTTTGCTCGGACATAACAGAGTGGAGAAAAGAGAGATGAAAAACAAAGGTTTAGGTTTAGCGTAATCCTGCTGGGCCATTACTGACCACACACGCTCAGTACGTTTGCTGAGATTGGGTCTAAGGATTCTGGTGGAGCTGACACACTTTTAAAGATTATCTTTTCACCGTATGCCTACCGCGCAGCCCACAGGCCTCCATCGTAAAGGTCATGGTAAGAATCTCGTCCAAACACAGCTGTTCAACCAAAGATTTAAATCCGTGCACACACGCAGTACCAACACATTTTCAGCAGTAGCATTCCAGAGAGGTTTGCCCACATTATCAGGTTTAAAGTGGAACTGATAAACTCTATCCACATTTATAGACTATTTTTCATCATATGCCCGGGGGGGGGGGGGGGGTCTCAAACTAACACCCAGGACCTCATTCATAAAATTTCATCATAAAAGTATGTGTATGTTGACTGGGTAAGCCCTGCCTGATCTGCTGGCGATTTTATTTCGCCCTGCAATTTAGTCTGGAAACCTGTACATTCATTTCTACTGCTTCTGTTACACTTTTGCGGGAACCAATCACAGACTGGCTTATCCACCTGGCGCGCTATTGGTGGGTTTAACACGATGACGGATAGAGAAGCGATGGGTCGTGCCCGTTGATCACGCCTCTTGTGGTCTGATTGGTTGAAGGACTATCCAATTGCATACGGAGTCATTTAATTTATGCTTGTTTATCACGCCTCTTGTGCAGTAGAAAATACATAGCAGACTCCCCAGACCAATGTTCAATCTTAAATTGAGCTTGGTCTGGTGATAGCCAGACAAACGTGTATGTTCAAATGGCACAAAGTTTACTTTACAAAAATCTATAAATCCCAGTTTGTGAAAGTACGGAAGCCCTGAACCGCAAAGTAAAAAAAAAAAAAAAAAATCTGTAAAAAAAAAAAAAAAAAAAAATCCAGAATATCGAGATTAAAGTCGAAATATTTTGAGATTAAAATCGAAATATTTCGCGATTAAAGTCAAAATTATAAACGCAGCCTCATTGACGTAACACACACACTACAGCGCTGCAACCGCTAGTGTATTTGAACTTTCATCATCCATCAGGTAGCCTAGCCTAAATATCACTAAACAAGAGATAAAATCGAAATATAAAATGTAGTGTTCAGGTTATCTTAACGTTCATGAAACAGAGTTTTCAAACTGCGAGCGCCTGCTCAAGAAGAATGATTGGTTTAGGCCAAAACTGCTTTGATTGTGAATATAATTATAAACCCTTTTATTACTATTATCTTATACATTAATATCTGCTTTAATGATTATGAATATGATTTATGACGTTCCAGTAAATTGAAAAAATCATCCAGCTAAATTCAATAAAAAGCAGTACAAATTATATTATTAATTATAATAAATTAAGACATTCAGATTTCATCATGGATTTTATTCAATTAAAACAATTATCACAGAATAATGGTTTCTATACTGTAATAAAGGATATGGCAATTAACATTGCATTATTCATATAAATATGGAAATACCCCAAGATGGCTTGAAAAACACACATATGATCACATCATGTGTTAATTGTCCTAATGTTTCATTAGTTAAAAGGTTTGTGCTTTTTATTGAATTTAGCTGGAAGATTTTTTCCATTTTGCCTACTGGAACGTCATAAATCATTACTTCAACAAGTTCTTGGCGTTCTGTGTGAGAGCGCCCTACGGCTTCAACCCTCGAAGTTACACTATAGCCTAAGGCTCACATGATCATCTCATTTTGGATAGGAATAATCCAAATCCGTCAGGTCACGCGCTGGTCTCTCTGAATTTAAATCTAGATTTATTCACATTAACCCATAGAAATCTTTACGTGAACACAATCCGAAAAAAGTGTGGGGATTTTTCATTTGATTTTGCTCTCAGAGCAGATATTAATGTATAAGATAATAGTGATAAAAGGGTTTATTTAATTATATTCACAATCACAGCAGTTTTGGCCTAAACCAATCATTCTTCTTGAGCAGGCACTCAAAGTTTGAAAACACCCGTACAACATAAAAACATTAAACATCTGTTTCATGAACGTTAAAATAACCTGAACACTACGTTTTATATTTCAATTTGATCTCTTGTTTAGTGATATTTTGGCTTCCTGAAGGATGATGAAAGTTTTCGGCCCCCTGTTCAAATACACTGGCGGCTGGCTGCAGCGCTGTAGAGTGTGTGTTACGTCATTGAGGCTGCGTTTGTAATTTTGACTTTAATCTCGAAATATTTTGCCTTTAATCTCGAAATATTTCGACTTTAATCTCGAAATTCTAGAATTTTTTTTTTTTACTTTGCGGTTCAGGGCTTCCGTAGTACGGGTGTTTATTCAACAAAATAAACATATATGGAGCTAATAATGTGTCTTTTAAATGTGCATTACCTCATTTGCATTTATTTTCATATACATTTTGTTATGTTTTTGAAAGAAGTCTCTTTGCTCGCTAATTACACTTACTTGATCAAAAACAGTAGTATTAATTTATTTGTATTACATTTTATTATAACATAAAATAAAAATATCTTTAGAAAAAATCTTAATATATTTTAAAATGTAATTAATTCCTGAATTTTCAGCAGCCATTACTCCAGTCTAAAATGCTCATTTGGTGCTCATAAAACATTTCTGATTATCAATGTTGAAAACATCTTAATATTTTTGCGTAAACCATAATAATCTTTTTTTAGGACTTTTTTGATGAAAATAAAGTTCAAAAGAACAGCATTTTTACTTCATACTGTCACTTTTAATTAATACATATTTTAATAAATAAATTAATAAATAAAATATAAAACTAAATAAAACAATTTCTTTAAAAAAGTTGTTCTGAACACAAACTTTTGAACGGTAATGATTCGATAGTAACAATTTTTAGATTTGTTTCAAGCATACAGTAAACTAACCAAACTTATGTAAATAATATACACTTTATAAATGTATCACTTCAACAATATTTTGATATTGTTTACTGGAAACCAAACAGATATTAAGAAATTGTTTCGCAACTTTTAAAAAACATTGTTTGACATCAGAATATAACTGAAATAACATTTTTTAAAACAAAAGCTTAGCATTTAATTTACACATTACACCTAAGCACTTCTGAAGCAATGCGTTAGGAAGGCTTAATATGGGGTTATCATTATCAGGTCAGGGTTAAGTGGGACAGGCAGGGAATTCACTCATGGTGAGTATGCAGCTCTGAATTTCGGTGCTCCTCTCCAGCACACACCGGCTCCCACGGCGCCCATGGGGCTTCATAGGCTGCTCTTTCTATTAAAACACTCCTTAAATTCCCATTCCTCAATTCCCATCTGCAGAGAAAACTCAAGCAACATTCCCATCCATCTCTTTTCCTAACATGGCTTCGTAACATTGCCCTAAGATGGCCCGTGTTACCATAGCGATAGCTGGAACACCCTCACCATTACAGCTCTGTGAAAAGCAACAAGCTTTAATTAAATAATTTGACATGGGAATTGTGCCGGTGCACACAGAGGGGCTAAAGAATAGTTTTCAGTCTGTTCTGGGAGCGGGTAGAAAACAAAGTCAACCCCCACAAACTACTTCAGCACCACAACACAAAGCCTTAGAAGCAAAAAAAAAAAAAATCTATTTTTGAATAAACTACATCATAAAAGAAGCATAACCACCCCCCCCCCCCCCCCCTGCAAAAAATACTCTCAGCATTTACTGCCTAAAATGCAGCTTTTTTCTGGGTGTGTTTATTTATGGTGTTGTACACTCTTTAAACAAAATAAAGAACTCAAAGATATCTGTGCCCACTATCTGCTCTATAGTCCTCTTGTTAAAGCCATTGTGGCACAGAACGGGGATTGGTGACGGGATTGGTGTCATTATTCTTCATCACTTACACAAAAAGGCTTGATGGGGAAACAGAGCACTTGTAGGCTGTTAAACTTATGGTCTGAAAGAAAATACAATGCATTTAATGATTTTCCTTTGTCTTATTTATACATTTGATTTCAAACCAACTGCCATAGTTATTTTGCACAAATGCTATTTATCTCTATTTTTAATATGTATTGAAATAAAGCCAGACTTTTGCATTTCACTGACTCTCCCCAAAAAATACAACTGGACTGCATTCCACCAATAAATGGCTGTGTGAAGTTTCTTCTAAAAAAAATTAAAAGTTTAGAACAGGGAGAAGTTTAGAACTGTTCATGTCACTCAAAGAGGAGAAAATGATGCAAGCAATGGCAAGCCCTTTTATTTTATTTAAAATACATATTTTTAAATAAAGCCTACCAGTACCACTCAAATTAGAACAGATTATTACAAGCTTACTTGTAAATCTGGCTAAGGTAAGGAGATCGGTTTGAACACTGGCTGGTTATGTACTTTCTCAAAAATGGATTTTGGATCATTTTTAACCCAAAAAAGTTACGGACTGCAGCTTTAAGTATACTACTATGTTCCTATTTAGGTATACATTTTTATAATTGAAATATACCTTTATAACCATTTAAAAAATATTTTACCATTACCATTTCAAAAATGTTTTATTCTAGCTTTTTTTTTTAATCAACACTAAAATGTGTGCAAGTTTTAATAATTCCCCTTGAATCAAACTATATTCCCAAATTATTTTGTACATTTAATAAAATTAATGATATCTGCAAATACATTATGTTGGTTCTGTTCTGTTTACCCTTAGGGTTATTGCTGCTCTCCCTGCTCTTATCCATGCAAGGCTGCAGGGATGCGCCGGGAGTTCTTGCCCAGAACAGAACCGTACCGCCAATCCAAACTGTATGCTAATAGTCAATCAATCATCTTTGACGATAGAGGTCCTGACAGAAATAAACCAATGCCCCAAAAGGCCCTTTATTGTTGTTTTGGCTAAATATAATTTAGCACTTATCCAGCAACCTTTTCAGGATTTCCCTGAAGCATTAAAGGAAAAATTCCTTTTCATCATTTACTCTCTCTCTCAACTTGTTCCAAACCTCTATACGTTTCTTTCTTCTGCTGAACACAAAATAAGATACTTTAAAGAATGGAGGTAACCAACCAGTTGACGATCCCCATTGACTTCCAATTATGATTTTTTTCCTATTAGGGAAGTCATTGGAGATCATCAACTGGTTGGTTGAAGTAACATTCTTTAAAGTATCTTCTTTTGTGTTCAGCAGAAGAAAGAAACTCATACAAGTTGAGGAAGAGTAACATAATTTAAATTTTAGGGTGAACTATTCCTTTAAGCCTCTGAATTTTAAAATTATAAGGAGTTTATTAAAAATCCAGGACTGTAATCATTTGTTCAGTCTGTAACCTATAATCATTCATTTTCCACCAACTCTGCACTTTTGGGGTAAAGTGATGCTGTTCCCTTAAGTTTCATGTCCACCCCGTTATTATAGAATCATGGCTATATTCTGCCAGCTGGAGGGAAATCAGACACTGGGGTTTTTTGAGTTCCCCTTTAAATACAGCCATGTGTGGTATTATATTCTTATGACAATCTCCATCAAACTAGGCCACACCAGAGCCTAAAACAACCAAGAGACCTTTGACCAAGACCCTGGTTCTTTTAATGGTGTTAACCAGTGCAAAAAGTGCCGCCATGTTCCGTGTGGTTACTATGGAATTGCTAATTGGCTGCTAGGTTGTTTGCTAGGTTTTAGGTGGTTGCTTACTGTTTCAGATCAAAAGAGCCCACCGTAAAACCCCTATGAAATCCTCTCTCCTTCAATGCAAGTCTTAGGAATTGAGCATTTTTTTTCTTCCAATTTTTGCATCTCCAAAAGAACAATAATGACTTAAATAATAGCACTCATCTCCCAAACAACTTGCATGGTTATATAAGTATCATTCATCTATGTTTGATACGGAATATCCGCAGAAGTGTTGCTACTATCTCATTTCACAGATAGTTTATTTCTGTATTGATTTTATTTAAAAATGTCGATACAATGTAAAGTATTTGCTCCGGCTCTTGTTTTAAATTATTTTGTTTGGTTATTTTGCTTGTTGTTGTCATCTGTTGACATTGTACAATCAGAATGTGGCAGTTGGTCGGTGTTGTATTTGTCCCGCCCCACCTCCACTGTGATTGGACGGCTGGGGAAAAAGTGACAGTGATGAGCGCTGCGTTTTACTCAAAGTTGAATATTCTTCAACTCTCAGTGACCAGTAAAAAATGCAGAGCGTTCAGCGTTTGAGCGTTAAATAGACGCTCAGCGCCTCGTTACGCTCATGGTATTCTAAAAATGTGGTGCTCCCATTGAAAACAATTTGGGAAAAAAACGCTTTGGTGGACACACGACCTAAGAATTAAAGTAATAGTAATGCCTGAATTAACAAATTCCACTAATAAATTTAGCTGTCAAAAAAGTGACAATGACTCAAATAACCCAACCTGCCATCTTGAAGACTATCAAAGAAAATGGCACAAGACCGTGAAACATAAGTATCAGGGAGCCCGATGAGCAGGGTCACACGGAATCTGCTGACTTTTTTGGGGATTTCTGTGCTGAATTTTTGGAAAAATCAATTATGCAAAATGGTTTTAAATGTGTTAAACTGAAAACATTAAATATAAAATAATCACTTCTTAACTTTTATTTAAGGTTTAAAATCCAACAAGCTGAGAAAGACTGAGAAAATATTGCTTTATCAATTGTATTACACAAATCATTAAATAAACAATATAATTTAATTCAACAATAGAGCAAAAAACGACCTAAAAATAAATTAACTACTTTTTATAGCTATAAATAAGTAATTAATGTAGATTTTTATGTTTTCCTTACACCAAGTCAATTTTATTTTAGTACATTTTTGTACTTAACTACAACCCCTCACAATCACGCACTCACAGGTTGTGAATGCTTCTCAATGAAGGGGACTAATCTGCGGAGTTTTCTGCGGAATTCTGCAGGCGCAGATTCCATGTGGGCCTGCCGATGAGCCATCAACCAGTCAGTGGGGGCTGGTTATGGGCCGAATTACATCACCGCATGGCACTATAGAGCAGGATATGTGGGGAGAAAACTGATGAGGCGTGCAGTCAGCGATCCGGTTCGGGTCCCTGCCACTGGAGTCGTCGCTCAGAGCCCACAAACCTAGAGGCATGCGCTTTACCCCACATTCCTGAAACGCAATGGCTCAGCTATGCTTTCCAAGCATTTCCATCAGCGGCCTGTGGAAGGAAGCATGTGCTGTGAGGGAAGGGTACAGTGAATTTACAATACCTGTCTGTGATGGCCTTCATAAACTCCTCCAGCAGCTCATCATAGGCCTGTCCACGTACTCTTTTATGCCTCAGACCAATGTACAGAGGGTCCTTCAAGAGTTCCTGTAACAGGGAAAGAGAGAAATAAAGATTTTTAACCACACTTTTTTGATCCCAGGCATTAACTAGAAACAATAGCATGCCATGACGATTTATCATATTACTCTAACCAGTGGAAAGAATGAGAACCAAAAATACAACACCATCAAAACTCAAAAAGCGAATGCTTATTATGTATACAGTTCCTCTTTAATTAGATTACATGGTAATCTGGTTACCCCGCAGCTGGATAAACCTCTCAGAGTTATTTGTGACTGCATGTGCTCAAGGAAACACAGACCGAGAACAAGAGAAAGAGAAATGCATAAAATCATAAAAAGAGACAGAAAGAGGCCAACATGTGAGGAAAAAGAAAAATACTGCATTTTCAATTTGAAAGTCTAGCAGCTGTCGCTCTTGTACAGATCTGCAGACATCACAGTGTGAGCCATAAACTCTATGGGAAAAACAGAAAAGAAGTAGAGAGAGAGCGCAAGCGTCATAAAAATTCTGGGCGCCCCATCACTGTCAGCATGCCAGTCAACCAGAAAAGAAAATGAATTAACAGAGCACCGGCATCCATCTGAGCAGTTCTAATGTGTGGTGCATACTTAACATCGTATGGCAATAAGTCTTGAACTTTTTCCATGTTTTGATGACAGTGAAAGAGGAAGTGCTTTCATCAGAACTCTCACATTCTCACATGGCACAAAAAATTTCCATCATAATCAGTTCTGACGATCTGTCCTCAGTATAAAGCTTCTTTTTATCTGATAGGACTATAGTGAAAAAGAAAAAAAAGTAGTGAGGGACTGAAAAAGTAACTCCTGAAGTTTTAAAAAACAATAGTTAGAAAATTGTTTGAATTTTCATTTCATGTTATTGATCTTATTGTTAACAATTCATCCATGTTTCTTTTTTTTTCAGTTACTCAATTTTCCAGTAAATGAAGAATTCTCTCTGGTAGGGTTCTCCAAAAAAAATAGTTTGCCCATATCTTAAAGGTCCCATGGCATGATATTTTCATTTTATGAGGTTTTTCAACATTAATATGAGTTCCCCTAGCCTGAATATTGTCCCCAAGTGGATAGAAATGTTGATCGGTGTAAAACCGAGTTCTGGCTGTCTCTCTCTGCCTTTGAGAAAATGACAGGCCAGACGAGCCAATCCTGAAGTCTCCTGGTTTGACGTCCAAGCAGGAACGGTTACCTCCTTTTCCTCCGCCCAGAGAATCTGGCACACCCTTGCAAACGCTCGAGAGATCATGGGTTGTGAACGAGTGAATGCTGGCAGTTTCTCAGTGTTTGGATGTACAAATGAAAACAGAAATCTTTTTTCAGTTCCTTCTGATCTGTGATCAGTGATTTCTTATGTGTAGCTAATTATTTATTATTCGTGCACACACTGCGGCTTCTCTCTCTCCCGACAGAACGGTGTTTTCCTGTTTTCTATCTTGTGAGTCAGTGTTTTTGTACGTCCTCGTCGCGTCTATCTGTTCTTGAATGTGCATACAGTCATGAGTTTCTGCTTAACATCGGCAGAGCCACATCTTTAGAGATAAACCTCACGCACGCCGAAGCTCGGCCTTCAACATCCCCGACCCCCAGTACTGCATCTGGCCCACAGCGGAGGCACCAAACGCGGCGTGAGATTAAGCAGAAGGAGGGTAAGCGTGAGCATATCCGGCTAGGCTAGCCAGCTTTCCCCACAATAAACTGGATTACATTCGATTACTGCTGTTGTCTTTGTTTGCGCTGTGTAAGTTATTCAATGCGCGTCATTGACGCTTTTCATATGATTGGAACATATCTAGAAATAATGCTTTAATCAAACTTACTAACTCGTTCATCTCGCTGTAATGGTACATTGCATGTGTTACAAAGTTGGTAGAATAATGATGAAGACGGACTCGGCGTGACTGGGACTCGTGTTTATTCAGAACTCTCAGATACAAACACAATAAACTCGCGCTGACTGACAGCGCTCTCATAACTCAGTAGTTACTATAAATAACTTTGTCAGCAATCGCTCCGTCTCCGTGATGTCCGGTTCGCGAACGAATCATTCTTTTGAATCGGTTCTTTTTAGTGAACCGAGCCAGTTCACCAAATCGGACTGAATCGTTCTAAACGGTTCGCGTCTCGAGTCAGCGCTGATCCATAATTTACTAAAGTTACTAACTTTCTGAGATGAGTGACAGCCCCTCCGACTAGAAATAAACTAATAACCTGAAGTATATTCTAGTAACTACAACAGTTCACCCTGAACTGAGACATGCTGAGAGAACTGATGAGAAGTGAACTCAGGTCCATCCGTCTCTCTGGCAGCAGCTCGTGCGTCGTAGACCTCGTTAAACCACGCCCCCTCCGCTCATTTCAAATGCAAAGATGTCAGCCAATCACAACAGTGGGCGTTTTTACTGAAGTCTCACAGCAGACACGCCTCTTGAAACAGGGCATTCAGCCACAGGGCAAACAGCAGTATAGACAAAATGCCTTTTATTTCTAAATTATGACATTTTATGATGTAAAAATCATACTAACAATATAAGTACACCTCAGGAAACACTATAAAATAATAGAAAAATGCCATGCCATGGGACCTTTAAGATATTTAGGTTAAGCTTATTTGGCTTGCTGTCTACTGATGAGGGACTCGAGGGAAGCAGTTTCAACTCGAGCTCTGATATACCCCCATAGTGACTAAATGATTATGTAGGGCAAGGTACCTAAGATAAAAGTGGAGTTTGGGGAGGTGTTGGGATGCTGGAACATCTGAGACTGAGGAGAGGTAAGCAGCTGTTTATATACTCTGGCTGTTGGCTGTTGATTGGAAGATTAGATGGGCTCACTCCTCCCTAAATTATGTTTGGAACTTCACTTATTGCTACTTCCATTTCATCTTCCTTCAAATTTCTTTTAAAATATTTTATCGATAACAAAAGTCATAAACAAATTGATTTTCCTGGTAACACTTCATAAACATTTTCATTAATAAATATTACATTGACTTCCATTGTATGGACAGAAAAAAACATTTCTCAAATATATACCTAGTTCTGTCATGAAACTCTAGATGGCCCAGACTGATTAGTCCTAATTGGTCCTTCCTATTGGCTGATTGGAAGTCAATTTGGTAGCGTTCATCGTAATCTACATAGCGCTGCTGATTGTTTGCAGTTGCATTACCGCCCATGAGCTGAGGCTCAACATTCAAACAAATACCGGTTGTGTTGCTGTTAGCAGTCTGCAGAGCACTTTCAGAAACCCTCCACCTTCCCCAGCTCCCCCTGTATAGATCTGCTACAGGGGGTTATTTCATTTATGTTATATGTACAGAACTAAAGAGTCACGAGCGCACACACACACACACACACTCTCACACAAGTGCAACATTATATGCACTTATGCCCCGATTGCCAACAAAACAGACATTTGATGCAGTTTCACTCACTGCCTGCGGTTTCGACTCATAACTGGGAACAAAACAAACACACTTGCAGCTTTTTGCACTTGCTTTCGCTCTGGTTGACATGCGCATGCGCTCATCCGGGAGAAGTACCCATACAAGGAATTCCACCCTTTATGACATCATACAGGGCCATACTCGAGAAAAAAAAAAAAAAAACAGAAATACTCTGTCATTCGTCCAACTCGTTTTTGGAAAATTTGAAAATGTTCTACAGAAAATAAGAATATGTGCAGTAAAACAATGCAAGATCGATATCATAATCCATGAGAAACTTTTCGTAACTGTGCTGGCATGCTAGCTGAAAAAAAAATGATGCAGGAAGGCTGAAATTGACCTAAAGTGATATTTTTCTTCCAGCACTTCTTTGGATTTCTCCTTAAGAGTTTTACACAGCAATTGCGCTCATAAAGGTGCCCTTAAATGGGAGGACTGTCTGGTTTCTGGCGGTAGGTCGGTAGGTGAATTCATCAGTGTGGGAGAGGAAACAGAGAGTGCAGTCTGAGATACGAGACGGTGACTGCAGGCAGATTTATTGTGTGTTCATAATGCGCTTCTAAGTGCACACTGAGTTGGAGGGAATATACTTCCAGAGGGTCTGGTTTGTTGTCACTGTATTTTTTAATCTCAAGACAGTCGCTATAAATGTAGTTTCTCTGAACCTCACAGGAACCAAAACAAACATCCCATCAATGGGGTGGAGACAAAATAAGCCCTTCCCACACTGCATTTATAGGATATTCGTAGACTGCACTAGGAAAAAAACAACAACTATATTTTCCCTTAAAAATGAGAAGAAAATGACAGGTTAATAAGAATACCATTAAAACCCCGCTCCAAAGTCTAAGCTAAAATCTGACAGGTTGCTGAAAATGTGGTTCAGGGAGAAAAAAACATCCTTCACAATTTTATTTCCATATTACAATTCCAATTAGTAATCTTCTTACCCATTTGATGAACACCAGAATGTATCCTGGTAAAATATATGTTCGCAAAATGTAGGAAATATGTCAGTTGTTGACATTATCTATCTGAAAAAGAATCCAATTAAAAGCTAAGATAATATCTAAAATAACAGATAACATCTAAAATAACAAGATGAGCCTGCTCTCACAGAAAGTAAAGTGCTTGAAGTGCTCAGAAGAAACAAATCCACCTGAGATAATTCTGGCAAAATCAGGACAAAATCTGACCCTAGATCGGCACAAATACACAGAAGTGAATATGAGTACTGAATGGTCAGTGGGTGATGAGAGAAAGCCTTTTTCTCTTCGGGATTAATACTGGGTTCTGATGAACCATGCTTTGTGTGTGTGAACTGTACGTGTATGTAGTCTTTCAGGTGAGATTAAGGCACAGGAACAGTCACGGTCTGTTAGCCACAGTCAGAGAAGAATGAGAAAATGAGTGTCAGAGAGAGAGAGAGCGAGAGATCGAGATCTCTTTGCCTAGGCCACCCACAACCAAAACAGACAGCACTTTGTTTGCTATGACATCATTTGGTTTCCTTTCAGTATGTGAATGTATGCGTGTGGATGAGGTCACATGAGGAGACAGCAGTTTAAACAGAGTGTCCTTGCTGTCAATCAGCAGAAGGAGCCTCTGAAGTTCAGTGTTGATGTGTAAGAGACGTCATCAGAGATCATATTCCCCTTTTACACCAGACACATCAACAGACTTTGTATCGGCAATCATAATCTGTTGTCTGGAGGTCTGCCGTGTATACAGGAGCTCAGAAATGTCCATGAAATACAGCACTGTTTAGACAAGGCACAATACTCCAGCAAAACTCACAGGAGGTGTTTATAAAGATAGTGCTTACATGGGTTTGATTGCAATCTGCTTTGGCTGTTAGTCTGGATCTACACTGCAGCTGCACCAAGGTGTAACTCAGTGCAGCTATCCGTAGCGCAAATTGAACTCCGAGATCATGATATTTTCAGATCCTACCGGATTATATTCCAATCTATAATTAAATTAATTCAAATTAATTAAATACTTAAAAAAAAAAAAATATATATATATATATATACACACACATTTCAAAATATCTCATTATACGACGCACACACACACACACACAATCTAAAAAACATAATAATTCAAATATATAATAATAACAATAACAACAACAACATGTTCTTAAACAATTTTACTTTAATACTTAATACTATTTTATTAATCATAATCATAATAATAATGTTCTAAATAAATTGTACTAATGTTATTCTACTATTTCTACCATTCTTTGATCTATTATTTTACAATTATATGTTAAAATTATCATTATATCATTTAAAAATATTTAATAATAAAATATATATTATTTTATATTTAAAACATAGTAGCATATATTTCAGTATATAATATTAGAATATCATCTAAATGCTATACAAGCCTGTTATGTATAAAATGCTAAATTTAATAGTGTATACATTTTCACTGGGGTGCATATAACAACTGCAATTACCAAGCGCAAACAGTATCTAACAGGAAATCCAGTTTACTGACATGAACAATTAGTGCATTTAAGCTCTTCATAAAAAGCCTGCGCAAAGCATGTTATTTGCACAACTTGAACTTTCTCCAGCAGCCAGACAACAGACAGCGTTCTTTACGGATTAGAATTTAACCAGAGCGTACAGGGCCTGGATCAAGCAACCATAAATGATGCATGCTGATCCTGGATCAGATTCCTCACTGTTTGTACTGACGTTAGTGACTGTGTTTGGAGAGTCAAAACTGATGCAGGTGCAGTCGTCAAGCTCCCTCAGAGAGGCAGAAAGAAAGGAGTCAGCCTGACCCCAGTCAGTAGGCGTCTTGCTCCTTTAGAAATAACAGTAGACTTAATCCTTTAATAACACTCATTTTATCATCTGACTGCATAGTCCTATAAAATGCACACACACAGCTGTGGGGGTATAAGCAGTGAGCTCATCAATCAGATCTGTCATCTCTTCAGAATATCCTGAAAAACGAGGTCTTAATTATCTCAGACTTCATGCAAAGTCGGCCAAATGGTGCAGCAGAAGAAGTTTTTCAATTTTAGACTTGTAGAGGGACAGAAGACTAAACAGCAAGCCATGTGTGCTGTGCGGGTATGAAATACTGCATTCGCGCTTTTGTCTGTCTACGTTGAGAGTGAGACGATTTCAATAACAAAAACAGACTCTTATCGTGAACACATGCATGCAACATTAACCCAGACAGTGAAAAATAAACAAATAAATAAAGTTAGCCCAAAACAAATCATAAATAAATGAAATAAAATGGGGGAGAAAAAACCTTTTTTCCCTCCATTCCTCCAGCTGAATGGACAGGGGGCCAAAATCTAGAGTCAACTCATTAAAGTGTTTTGATGCCTGAGGATATGTTGAATCGCTGACTGGGCCACTCTGGATTTAGCATCGCAGCAGAAGACACATGTGGAGCTGGCCTGCTGGATACTGAAGCAGAACCGAATGGGAAAACTGACTCAGAGCAGTTACACAACTGTGTTAATTTGCTTATACCCTCTTACTCATTTATGAGCTTTTGTACAGACCAACAAGAGTGTGAAGCAGTCAAATGAGTTAAGGAACTTCAAATTTTAGTGTAAAAGCAAGAATTGTTGACATGACGTATGACCTCATATTAACTGAGATACACATAAATGCATACCTTGAATTTAAAGGGGTGGTAAAACACATTCTTTTGAAGGCTTGATTGTGTTTGTGGGGTGCACTGTAACATGTGTTCATGCTTCGTTTTAAAAAAAATTGCCTTATTTTTCTAGCCTGGATGCCAGCCGAATTTAGCCCCGCCCACAAAAATTTTTGCTCGGGCAATTCGGTCTGGACTCGCTCCATAGAGGAGTAATTATGCCCGAACAGAAACTGTTTGGACCAATGAAATTGTCAGGGCGGGCTTTAGACGATGATGGACAGATGATCAACAGTAACGTAATCATCCACGTCATCGAAGGCTCTTGGGTTGAAATTGCTCTTATCCTAAACGGAGAACTTGCATTCACCTTCACTATTTCTCTCAGAAACGATGATCGTGTTGGTAAGTAACTCTGGTAAGTTGGTAAGTAACTCTGTGTATCCTTAAATTATTTTATTACTGGCAAAGATTGTTTACACTCATCTTTTTCTTGTAACGTTACTTAATCCAGCGTGCGTGCAGACAGGGTTGCCAAGTGTTTTTGCAATGTCGCGCACAATTGCTATTCAAAACTATAGCCCAAAACAATAACTTTCCGGGGGGTTCTCCGGAAAAAAATGGCGTTTGGTTAGCAAAATATGTTATTTTGGCAAGGTTGCCTGCTAAAATTCGCATTCCTGGGTTTATATAATCACATAATTGGGGTCGCTTCAACCCACGGACATGGAGAAAAACACGGACTTGGCAACACAGTGCAGTTGAGTTCTGTTGACATTTGACAACTAACGTTACGCGTCGCTCCGTTGCTCTGATTGGTTGTGGGTCTATCCAATTGAGGTCTTTCCTGGCTCGGTTGAAACACGCCCCATAATCAAAGCTCAATGGAGCGGTACCAGACTCATATTCTGACTAGAATTGAGTATGGCCACGCCAGGCTATTATTTTTCATATATTTGACCTTTATTCTACACTGCTCTGTCCCTCCTTGTAAAACGGTCTGATGCTTTCCGGGTTGTATGAAGCCAGTCCCTCAAAAATACGCGATGGGCTCAGATTGGTTAGCTGGCCCAGTGTGTTGTGATTCGCTAACCGCCTAGTTCACGTTTGTCGGAAACGTCACGCCCCTTACCTTTACCGGAGGCTGTGCTTTGGTCAGTATTAGAAACAACGGCGTCAATAAAACCATATGAGCCCGAATCAGACCCAGAACATTTGAGTGAAGATGATCGAGCAGAACCTGTTCAGTCCTCAAGAGTAAAGACTGCGGATCTATAATGATCGCTACTGAATGGCACTTTAACTTTTGTATTTTTAGAACGATTATAGCTAAATATCTGTCGCAAGAACTAACCCAAAACGAACACTAAGCACTGGCTTTAACTAGTAAGTTAGCCAAATCACACACAGAACCATGTTTAGCATGCCTGTAGATAAACAATACATAAAAGCTCTAATCAAAGAATCATTTACACTAATTCCAGGTTCGCTGTTGAGATTTTAACGTTAGTGTTTGTAACGTTAGGTGTTCGTCGGATAACGTTAAGTATGAATGAGCATTTAACAGACTGGTTTGCAGAACAGCGCTGTCATCTGTTTACTTCCTTGCTACAACCTATTACAGGAAAACACATCGATGAAAAATAAATCAGACTTACAGGTTGTGGCCCGTAAACAGCTTCTGTTTGTAAATCCAGCTTTCAGGACAAGCCGTTGTGCATATCCTGTATTGAACTCGCGAAGTTTGTGGAAGTTGTCCTCCGTGAAATGTGCAGCGCGCGCGCGTCGTGCATCCACGCACTGGCAGTGTTTTTTTCACGCAGCTGACGTTGTGCAAATCCGGCATTGAAATCGCGAAGACGGTGGATGTTTTCCTCCGTGAGATGTGCTGCAGGGAGCCCCGCACGCGCCTGTTCCCCGTCTCAAACACACGCAGTGTTGTAGTCGAGTCACCAACTGTCGAGTCCGAGTCGAGTCTCGAGTCCCAGTGTTCCGAGTCAGAGTCCAAGTCCGAGTCACCAAAGAAGAGTCCGAGTCGAGTCACCATTAGAGTTCGAGTCCGAGTCAAGTCCCGTGTTCGAGAATACAGAAAAAATACAGAAAAAAATGTAATATTGTGATATATTATTACAATTTACAATATTTGGTTTTCAATTTATTATACTTTAAATTATCATTTATTTCTGTGATGCAAAGCAGAACTGTTTCCAACACTCATAATAAATCATAATATTAGAATGATTTCTGAAGGATCATGTGACACTGAAGACTGGAGTAAGGATCCTGAAAATTCTGCTTTGCATCACAGAAATAAATTATAATTTAAAGTATAATAAATTGAAAACCAAATATTTTAAATTGTAATAATATATCACAATATAATTTTTTTTCCCCCCCTGTATTTTTATTCAAATAAATCCAGGCTTGATGAGCAGAAGAAATTTCTTTCAAAAACATTACAAATAGTAATGTGTCCAAACTTTTGGCCTGTAGTGTATGTCATGTCGGCAAATATATTTGAAAGGATTGTTTATTGCTGCTTCCATAGACACCATTGTGTATTTTACAAACTATAAATGTATTGTTTTGCTATAAATTATATGTATTAAAATATCTGAAATCTAAAATAAACATAAACGGGATTAAGCGCTGAGCGCATCCTTCTTTGGCTCAGCACAGCCATTGCATAAAGCACAGTTTGAATCTGGCAGTTATTGTCACGTCACTGTACATTCGCTTCACTGAACATAGACATCGTCGACGTCTGATGCCAAATAGGCAGACATCGCCCAACCCTAGCTTCCTCTGTTTATTGTTTATGATGTCACCAACCCTGGAGGAATGTCTGTAGTTGCCTACTGGCCGTTTGCTGTAGTTCTTGGAAACTGATTTCTTTAAAAGCAAATATCTCCCTTTGCTTTAAACTTTGAACGTTGTAACTTTGCAGATGTTGTTTATGCTCAAGCAGCAACATTACACGCTAGCTAAAGTTAGAATAGTGAAATCGTGGTTTACCACCCCTTTAAAGTAGGATGCTTTGGTTAAGATCTTTTTCAGAAGTCCCTTGTGCCGGGTACACACTGCGCAATTTTATCCCTGATTTTTACTCGCTGACAGCTGAGTGACAATCGTGATGTGCGAATGATCAAAGACGCGATCTAAGAGAAGCGCCGGTGCCCATGAAATATTCAGCATGCTAAATATCTGGACCTGTCTGTGACTCAGTCATATGTTTTGACTGGAAATTACATTGGCGATAACCTCCAGCCAGTGAGAGAGCAAAGATACAGGGCAAGAGAAAGTTCAGGGGGGGAGGAGTCCGGCAACAGAACATCAGCAAGCATGGCTTCTGCAAGTAACCATTCTCTTTTATATTCTTTTTTCCTTTTCGCTGCAAGTCGGCGCACAGACAACTTGGATCACAAGCATCTTGCATGCATCATTTAAACAAGAAATATTGTCGCCGATCCGTCATGTAATGTGCACACAAAAGCCATTAAATGGTACAGTCGTGTAATGTGAGAAGAACAGCAATCTGACGACTCGTGCAGCGTGGACTCAGCATTATGTTCACCAAACCTGATCAAAAATACAATAAAAACAGTAATATTGTGAAATATTAATAGAATTTAAAATTGTTTTTCAATTTGAATATATTTTTAAATGCATTTTATTGCTGTGATGGCAAAGCTGAATTTTCAGCAGCCATTGCCTCCAGTCTTCAGTGTCACATGATCCTTCAGAAATCTGCTGATGAAAAATGTAGCTTTGCCAAATAGAAAACAGTTATTTTAAATTGTAATAATATTACTGTTTTTACTGTATTTTTGATTAAATAAATGTAGCCTTCGTGAGCTTAACCCTCTGGTGCTCTTCGTTTAGGGGTTGCATTGGTTGTCTTCCCGGTCATAAGTGACCGGACACCTAAAAATTAAACTTCCTCCACCCCAGTAAAACCAGTGCAATTTATTTTTCTTCAATTATATTTTTTTCTTTTTAATTTTGTATTTTGAGATGATTTGATGGTATTTTTTAATATTTATGCAATAATTATGGTCTATTTTTGCCATTGAAAATTATTAAAAAAAAATTTTTTGTAATTTTCTTTTTTTTATTATTATTATTGTAGTATTTCAGGTTAAAATAGAGACTAGGCCTTCAAAATAAAATTTTTTGAAGGCAGATTAGCGCCCTCTTTTGGAATTATTTAAGAAATCATGCAACCATGGGTGTAATCACTAGAGGTCTCATGGAGAATTCCCTAGTTCTGTTTTTAACACATTTAATGATTTTTTTTTTTTTTATGGATTTGAATATATATTTAAAAAATCTCAAAGACTATTTATTATAAAGTTTTAGATATTTTTTGTTTTGTTAGAAATATAGATTTTTTTCTGTGAATTTGTGTTTTTGCAGATTTCCCATTCATTTCCTATGGTGTCATTTTTGACCGAAGAGCACAAGTGGGAGTATTTTTTTTACGACCAATTAGCATGCTCGAATCATGCCCTCAATTTTTTTGTGTGTTTACATACCTAATGCTAGAAAAGTCACCAAGTTTCATATCATTCCGATGAAGCAGGGATTTTTTTAAATTCCAAATATGGTTCATAGTTTCAGTTTTTCATAGGTGTGTGTGAGTGTATAAGTGTGTGCGTGTTTGTGTGAGTGGATGTGTCAATATCACACTCTTGATGTTTTAGAGCAGGGTCTCCACACTCGGTCCTGGAGGGCCGCTGTCCTGCAGAGTTTAGCTCCAACCTCAAATAAACACACCTGAACCTGCTAATCAGTGTCTTACAAGGCCCTAGTTAGACATTGATTAGCTGGTTCAGGTGTGTTTAATTGGGGTTGGAGCTAAACTCTGCAGGACAGCGGCCCTCCAGGACCGAGTGTGGAGACCCCTGTTTTAGAGTGTCATCCCTTTACTGCTGTGTACTTTTTTCAGCATTGTGGCTGATTTGTAGATTGTACACACACAAATTCTGTGAATTTTTGTGTTTTTGCAGATTTCCCATTCATTTCCTATGGGGGTCATTTTTGACCGAAGAGCACAAGTGGGAGTAATTTTTAAACACAAATATTCAGTGAATTCTTTTAATTTCCTATGGTCGGTCATTTATGACTGAAGACAATGAACGCTACTTTTTTTACGACCAATTAGCATGCTTGAATCATGACCCCAATTTTTTGTGTGTGTTTACATACCTAATGCTAGAAAAGCCACCAAGTTTCCTATCATTCTGATGAAGCAGTGATTTTTAACATTTCAAAACAGAAAATGTTCCGGTCAGAAATGACCGAAGAGCACCAGAGGGTTAAGAGACTTCTTTTTAAAAACCGAAAAAAATCTTAATTATTCCAAAATTTTACTGCATGGTAGTGTATCTATAGTGTATATATACAAACCCTCCTGTATCGATTCACCAGTGAGAGTGCCCGTGATTACCACCAGAGGCCACACAACCCCGGACTGTCACTCCATCAAGGACTGCATTACCCATAATCCTTTGCCCGGACTCATGATCACTCATTGTTTACACCTGTGTCTAATTTACCTAATTTCCACTGCCTATATCTAGCCTGTTCACCCTTTCATTCACTGCGAAGTCTTGCTAAGTGTAATACTGCATTTCTGAGCATTCTCCCTGGTTTCTTGGTCTTGGATTACTTGCCTGTTCCGTGGATTACCCTTCTGCCTGTCTCCCCTGCCTTGTTTGCTTTGGATCACCCTTCAATAAAGCTGCATTTGGATCCTCAACCATTCAAGCCTTGGAGCAGTCCGTTACACCCCCACCTTGCCCAGCTCCACCTGTATAGATCTGTTATGGGAGTGATGCTTGTACAGCAGCAGCATGTCATGTGTATTAGCAGTGGCAAGTTCCATACTAGCAATTTTTTCCTCATTACTTTGTGTCTAAAATAATCAGATTAAATGTATCCACTAAATTGAAGGCTCTAATTTTAACCTACAATGTTAAAGCTAAAAAAGTGCATGTCTGTGTCACTTTTAGACCCACAGTTCCATTACTGTACAAATACCTGTACTGTACATTAGGGATTGAACGACTTTATGTGATGAAAGTCGAGTCGACGGCGACTAGTCACTGATGACATTAATAAACAAATAAGCCTGAATCTTGAGCTGAGACTCGAAAGCGGGTTGCCTTGTGCACAGCTATGGCATATGACATAGCGCTGAACATTCAACACTGTTCTGTGATTGATCATTTACATTTACATTTACATTTATGCATTTAGCAGACGCTTTTATCCAAAGCGACTTACAACTTGGGGGTACAATAAGCGATTGGTCGTGAAGAGTCGAGTGAGCGCAACAAGTGCCTGAAATACTTGGTCTGTGTACATTTCTCAGTGTAGCACAGGCTAGAGTAGGGCGGGAAAGAGGAGGTAAGGAGGAAAGGAAAGTGTTTTTTTTTTTTTCTTTTTTTTTTCACAAGAGGGGAGTCCAGCCAGAAGCGCATTGCAGTAGTCAAGTCTAGAAATAACCAGGGCCTGGACAAGAAGCTGTGTTGCGTGTTCTGTTAGGAACGGTCTGATCTTCCTGATGTTGTAGAGCGCAAACCTGCAAGAGCGAGCTGTCTTAGCAATGTGATCTCTGAAGGACAACTGGTCATCAAATGTAACTCCAAGATTTTCTTGATCAATAAAATATCTTAGAAACCGAAAAGTTCTATAGTTCTATAAGTTCTAAAAGCATATATTTCTTATTAACTAAAACCCACAGCTTCACTATGTAATATTTACTGTGCTACTTCATCTCTATCTGATTTAGTATGAGCAATGCTTTGCTCCTCCATAACAGCTTGTTTTTATCAGTTCTTTTATCTTTGGGTTGTTATATTTCTCACAGATTTCTGCTCATTCTAAATCAGATAGAGATGAAGTAGCACAGTAAAGATTACATTTATATGGATGCATTAGTGAGAGAACGATTGCCTGTGAATTAATTCTACTTCTAATAGTGAAGCTGTGGGTTTTAGATACTAAGAAATATATGCTAGAACTTTTCAGTTTCTAAGACATTTTATTAATAAATCACAGAACAGTGTTGAGTGTTCAGAGAATGTTGTGCCATCTGCGCATGCGAGCTACTGTCTGTATGTGTGTGCGTTACAATCCAGCAGCGCATTGGTTTAAAACAATGCTTAACTTACGTGTACAATAAGTTGTTAATAATGTGCTTTCACTCGATCCATTTTGAGCATCCAGATGATATAATCAAACATATCTTGTGGAGCGTTCTCGGAGTATACATTTATTTGTCATTTTAACTGTTTGGAAACTGAGCGTAAAAAACTGGACTTCAAAGATTTCTTATCCTGTTGCGCCCTCTATAGGCCGTGATCAGAGACTAGTCGATGTCAAGCTTTAAAAACGTCATGGCAGAGCATTAAAGTCGACTAGTCTGTGCAACCCAGTATACATAAGCTATAACTTAATTGGAAAGACAAGTGTCTCTAAGAAAGAGTAAATGGCTTTCAAGCCTTTGTGTAGTCTCATCTTCTCTTACTTTTTTGTCTTTCTCCCTCCATCTGAGATTTGGCATCTCATCTATGATGGCACGGCTTAGCCACTGCTTTGGTACAGAAGGGGAGTGCCAGGTGGACACTGGAGCAAAGCCTTGGTCGATGAGGCAGTGGTTTTCTATTTCTGCAGTGCCACACCCTTAGCCCTGTCGAGAATGTCACTAAATTTACCTCTGAACTCACAGGGCTATTCATAACCTACAGCTACTGCAGCAGTAACCTCCATCCTTCTGCTACAGCACTGCAACATTGCGACCAGTGAAAACAAACAAGTTGACAGATTAAAGTCGTGAGAGAGGATGTGCTTACTATGAATAGTTATGTCTTTGATTATGTCAAGGAGAGCGAGATGGCAAGTGGGTGTCAGCAGTCACGGTCTGGATGGCAGTGGTGCCACATGTCTGCCTACCTCATTGTCTGTCCCCACGTCCAGCATAACAGGCAGGCACTGCTGAGGAGGCATTCCACCACAGGCGGTGTATAGGGCCAGTTTACCCACTGGGATGCCCATGCCATAGCAGCCCAGATCCCCCAGGCCCAGTATCCTCTCTCCATCTGTCACTACTACAGCCTAGACAAAAATACAACCAAGTTATTGAGACAGTCAGCAAATTCAGAAATGCATGGACAACAAAATCATCAGTAAAATTTTAGGTGAACTAAAAAAATGTGGGTAATGCATGCATTATTGGAAGCCATCATTTTGGTATATGATTTATATAAACTGTACACACACACACACTTTTTTTTAATATTTCAAATAATTTAAAGAAATGAATACTTTTATTCGGCAAGGACACAGGAATAAATTACATTTGAAAATATATTTAAATAGAAAACAATTACAATATTACTGTTTTTTAATGTATTTTTGATCAAATAAATGTAGCCTTGCCGAGCATAAGAGACTTCTTTTAAAAACATTTAAAATTAAATCTTACTCACCCCAATTCTTTGAATGGTAGTGTGTATATAATGTTTTGGACTCTACAGCAGCCTGTACTTTTAATTCACCCTACAAAGCCTGCTGATCTAATTTAAGCATTTTATGATTAAATCACTTTCTTCAATGTTTTTATTTTTTATTTTTATGTTTTTGCCCTGGATTAAAAATATGCATTTATAAATGGATCTGTGATAAGCTAGGTTGGCTTGTAAGTCTGCCCTCCAGTAACAACAGATTTTCTGCTTTTATTTTCACATTTTCACACATTCACAATAAACGACTACATTTAAAATAACAGCATAAGCTGTGTAATTCAATCCAATTGCTGAACACAATTGATCCCAAAGCAAGAACAACATGTTTTTTCCCGTTAACATTGTGATGCAGATGCAGTAGGTGTTTAACATTTTTACTGCTTCATTTCATGCCACCCTGCATTGTTCCTCAACACGCCAAAGCCCTACAGGGTGCGACATCATTAACTTAATAACTTTTAAATGCTTAACAAGTAGATTAATATGACTTTATGGCATCGTTTTCACGGTACAAGTCATATATATTTGGAATCAATGTCTTTGGAATTGGTGAAACCCTGGAGAGTTTTAATTTGTGTCTGACAGTGAGAGTTCTAGTACATTATGTAATAGTACAGGGTGGTGTGGATGTAAGTGGGCAAAACTCACACGAATGTCCTTCTCTGGCCAGCTCTGAAGTATTGTGGAGATGTGGGAGCGGTCATGAATTGTAATAAATAGGCCCCTAGGAGAGAGAGAAAAACAGAGTAATTTACAAAACATGGTCAATTGAATTGATGCTGCTGTCCGTGTCAGCAAGTGTTTCCATATATTATGGAACAAATCTAAAATTAGGAGGTTGAGTCCATCATTTTATTATGTCCAGTGATTCATGTTATGAAGCAATTCATGAACCACTTTTAGATAAATGTAATGATAGGCATGCTGCTCCTGACTATAAAGTTTTTTCATTTTAATGATTGATTCTGGCAAATCATCTCCCCTGGCATGCGAATCACAACTCAGTGTGTTACCATTACATTCACAGTCAGCTTCAGTGTTGTTATCATTAAACAAAAACGAACTCTATTAAAATAATGTTTAGTAATTGAAATAAAGCTGAAATAAAATATGAGATGAAAAACAAACTTTATATACTGTCTAAAAATACTAAAAATAATATACACCGATCAGGCATAACATTATGACATCTTCCTAATATTGTGTTGGTCCCCCTTTTTCTGCCGAAACAGCCCTGATCCGTCGAGGCATGGACTCCCATGGACTTTTCCATATATATATATAATTTTGATCCCATATTTAACTGTGCTTGCTTATTTCTGTACTCTCAACTATTTTTGCATCCAAATCAAATGTATCAACCTCCCAGTGGATGGTTCTATCATTACCACATGTGTCAATAATGATGAGTCTATTTTATATAGCCACCCATTCCGCCCATAACCTTTTACAAATTAAATAAATCAACAGCTTCAACCCTGAACTACGGCGACAAGAAACCCGTTTCTAAAAAAAGCTTCTCAAGCGCACCTCCTGTTACCACTTATGACTGAAGTTCAAGGGGGGTTACCGATTTTGTGTTAAACCAGCCTGGAAAGTCATGCTTGTTGAAAAAGGCGGAGACTCAAAACACTTTTGTTCATTATAGTAGAGGTTATACTTGACTGATCCATGCCTAGAAAAAGATGAACAAACACTCACTTTTGCGCACACTCAGAAATTCTGATCCATACATACTTGCGCAAGAGTTACTCGGATGTGGCAGATGTTTGACCAGTTTTATATGTGGTCTATGAGTGGTGTATGATCTTGGTGTATGTTAGTTGGTAATAGTTGTAGGGCAAAGAGGTTTGGAACAGTTGTTAAAGGTCCCATGGAATGGCATTTTTCTATTATTTTATCATGTTTCCTGAGGTGTACTTATATTGTTAGTATGATTTTTACATTAAAAAAATTCATAATTTAGAAATAAAAGGCATTTTTTCTATACTGTTATTACCCCTCTGGCTGAATGTCCTGTTTCAAGGGGCGTGTGGCTGAGAGAGAGAGAGGCTGACTGCGCGTGAACCTACGTGAGCTGGAGGAAGTTGAGAGCGCTGTGCTGTTAACGCAAGCTTATTTGTAGCTGAGAGTTCTGATTAAACAGTCCCAGTCACGTCAACTCTGTCTTTCACCGTATTCTTTGAACTTTGTAACACATGTAATGTACCATTACAGCCGTCGAGATGAACGAATCGTCAAAGTGTGGATTATAGCATTATTTTATGATCTATTCCTATCACATGAAAGGCTGCAGTGATGAGCATTGAGTAGACAGACAGTCTGTTGATCGCGTGAATGCAGTGATATCGTCATTGCAACGCGTTTTCTCTCACAAAATGCTTTCACCACAACTAACAGCAAACACAACATCGACAGGAATACAGTAAGAGCTTTGTGCAGCATAACAGTGTCATTCATTATAACGGCAGTTTGGGCAAGTGTGCAGATACACTCGCGACGTGTGATTGACAGATTGATTGCCATTTGCCTCCAGTAACATGGACTAACCACAACACAAACAGACCGCGACCAAAGACAAAACATAATATGCAGATAAGTCCAATAAACATGTATGGATTAATTTATCTGTTGTCTGTGTGTGTTTATAAAGGGGATTTGGAAAAAGATGTGATAATGGTGTGAATATGTGTGTGTTATGTATGCTACTGACGCGTTAACCTGAACAATAAGGAATAAGGAAACAATAAACCAGGTGGATAATGGATCAAATGTGCGTGTAAAATGTAGTGCTGCCGTGATCGTGACAGAGCCCTCTGTCACACGAACATTATAAAGAGTGTTCTCTGATCACTCTCTGTAATTTAATGACTTAAATAAGGGATTTGTTTCATGCTACTAACAGAAACGATCGTTTTAGTCACTGGCTTGATTCACTGATGCATTACGCTTAGGGCATCAAGACAGCGATCATTAAACGATCTAGAAAGAAAGTCTGAGTGAACTTGAATGATTAGCTACACATCAGAAATCACTGATCATAGATCAGGGATTAATGAACACTGTTACTCACTGTTTGTCGTGCGAATCCATATTGTAAAGTCTGTTTGTAAAGCCTGTGCTGACATAAACTGAATCCATTTTCTCCGAATGCTCTGGGTGGGCAAAGCAGAGGAAGGGGAGGTAACATTTCCTGGTATGACGTCATAACAGGAACATTTCAGATCAGCTCGTCTGAGCTGTCATTTTCTCAAAGGCAGAGAGAGACAGCCAGAACTCGGTTTACACCCATCAAAATTTCTAGCCACTTGGGGACCATATACAGGCTAGGGGAACTCATATTAATGTTAAAAAACCTCATAAAATGAAATGTTCATGCCATGGGACCTTTAATCGTAGGATGAACAAATATGACAAACAACCTTGGCTTGACCTTGCTTAGTTTCATTTTACTGTACATAGACATCAAGCGTCGTATTCCTATTGCAGCATCCTTATATAAAGTCCATTCAGTATTATCAGCAGCTTTATCATGTTGCTCAGGAGCTAATTACCCTCCTCTATCCCCAGTTTCTCTTGGCCTTCTAATATTCCTCTTTGAATCTGACTGTCATTTATCTTGATTTATGTTACATTAAATTATTAATTATTTTTGTCATTAAGAACATTAATGATATCTGCAATAGGCCTACATTTATGTTGGTTCTATGGGGTTATCACTGCTCTTGGAGAATTATGTAGTAGATACAAACAAATGCACTTCACAGTGGCATTTCACATTTTCCTGCATGGTCTTGCAAAGATTCTCTCTGTAGCTCAAACTCTCTCTCTTGACCGTTCTTTTTCCCTTTTAAGTTTTTATTTTCTGGTCTCATGAGATCCACTGAGCGTATCTGGATGAGCAGGACCCCTGGGACATCTTTCACATTGACCTCAAAAATCTCTCCATGGACATACACCTACTGTGGATCTATCTTCCTTCCACCTACGGCTTCATGGAAAACTTCCAATTTCTCAGTCAGCCTGAGTTCACAGAATCCATAAAAAACAGATCATTCGTACATCTGGAAGAATCTTGAAATTAGACTTCACCAGGTGGACTTGATCCAATTCCAAGAAGCCTAAAAAGGAACCCGTCTTGTGACAAGAAGACACCTCAGGCAATGACAGGAAATCTAAATATGGGCATATAACAAATTATGTGACTCCAGGGATACAGTTTCGACATCCTTTTAGGCGTCAACAAGATGTTGCTAAATTCCAGTAGAAAAGCCACATAAGAGCTCTTCCTCAGTAGCTAACCTCAAGTCAAACGAAAAGCACACGCCTGGGAGCAGGGATCGTGCTCGAAACACAAACATATTTCAGACTGCACGCTCCTCTGACACAGAACTCTTTAAAAGTCATTCATCACCAAACACCATGCACTGAAAAAAAAGTGTGTTGGATTTACATGATTTAATTGTGTACATCGGTCCCACATGAATCAATGAAGTTAAACAAACATAATTTGTTCATGTAACTTCAACATCATGGAATGAATACATTTTAAGTGACCTAATTAAGTAGTCTCAAAGTGAATTTTTATATGGCTCCCTGACATGATTCATTCATCCACTTCAATTTCAAATATTTTAATGTTACACAAATGAATTATAATACCGCTCTAGCAAACCTGACAAACTTTTAGCTAGCAATAGCACACATTAGCATCTTATATGCTAAGCATTAAAAGCTCCTTCAACAAAACCGTTATGACATTAGTTGTATTAGTCCACAACCTAAGCAAATGCTCCACTCTTCTTCACAATGGTAGACAATGGTAATTTAAATTGTTCTAATAATTCCAACATAATTTAATATTAAACACTATTTAAATACAATCAAGTCTCCCCCTTTCTCATCTTGCTCAAAAATACATAAAATAACACTTTTACACATATAAAATAACATTTACTCTCTCTTAGCCATATGCAAAGCATGCTGGGAACAAACAAGCCCCGCCCAATTTCAGTTAATGCAACACAAATCATTCATGTAATCTCAACTATTATAATTATATAATTATATATATTTAATTATATTATAAATATTATAAATATTTTTTTTCAGTGAAATAACCTCTGCAGCTTCAGTAAACAAAGTTAAAAATATAATAAATGAAATGGATAATACAGATTTCAAGTTCTGTGGTATTGTGAAAGCCTCACTCGGAAGTGTCCGTTGGAAGGCTCACAACTGTCTACCACCATCTTTCTCTGAAACAAACAGGATCCAACAGTTAATGGACAGTTAAAAGAATTTTAAAGGGCCAAATGAGAATGTAAAATTTAATTTGAAATTGTCAGGAACCAACTTTGTGCTCATCTAAAAATATTATCCTGTACTAACGTTCAAAGGTTTGGGAACGGTATTTAACATTTTTAAAAGAAGTCTCTCACCAAGGTTGCATTTGTTTGATCAAAAATACAGTAGAAACAATACTGTGAAATATTACAACTTAAAATAACTATTTTCTATTTTAATGAATTTTAAAAAGTAATTTATTCCTGTGATGGCAAAGCTGAATTTTTTGCAACCAGTACTCCAGTCTTGAGTGTCACATGATCCTTTAGAAATCATTCAATGCTGATTTTGTGCTCAAGATTTTTTTTATTATCAATGTTGAAAGCAGTTGCCCTGCTTAAAGGGATAGTTCACCCAAGAATGAAAATAAGCCCATAATTTACTCACCCTCAAAGTCATCCTAGGTGTATATGACATTCTTCTTTCAGACGAATAAAATCAGAGTTATATTACAAAAGTCCAGGCTAATCCAAGCATTAGAATTGGATTTATAGTTGCTCTGTTTTTGAAGTCCATAAAAAGTGCATCTGTCCATCAAATAACATACTCCACGCGGCTCTGGGGTGTTAAAGGGGTCATAGAATGGTACATGCACTTTTACAAGTTGATTATACGGAAATGTGTGTTGGCAGTGCCTGTACACAACCATCCTATATTGATAAAAATACATCCAGTGTTTTTTTTTTATCTCCTTATATATTTTCCCCTGTCTCAAATCGAGCCGTCCGACCGTGTGACGTTACACGGTGTACGCCCCTCCTAAGATTGTTGATTGACAGCAGCGTTTCAACACAGACCCGCCCTGAGCGAGCTGTCATCAGTCCGCCATTGTTGATACTCTGGAGCAGAATGGCGTCTAAGCGATTTTGGTGTTGTGTTGTTGGGTGTAATAACGAACACAGCAGTCGTTTTGATGTTCCTAAATCCGAACCGCTGAAGACCCAGTGGCTGCAGTGCTGAGTTTTGTTTTAGAAGGGAATATTCCCCACGATCAACGTCAATGTTTGCGCAATCATTTCTCAGCAGACTGCTTTATAAACGAGCGTCAGTATAAAGCAGGTTTTGCTAATAAGCTGCTCTTGAAAAAAGGATCGTGTTCCTGCTGCACCTCAGGAAGATCGAAGATGTGAGTGTAACGTTTTATTAACCTTTAGATTAATCTTTGTAGATCGCTTGCACGCTTCACGATGAATGAGGCTAATGTTTACAGGGTAAGTTACATTACGGCATGCTTTCTGTTTATGACGTTCTCAATATAATTCATAATCCCACGTTTATAATGAACAACGCGTTATGTTTGTTATTACAAACTGTGTACTCGGGTGATAAAGTTAACGTGGTAACACTACACTAAGCTTACTTTTGTACATGGTTTATAACGGTGTCTGTTACTGATTAAGAAGTAATGTAAAAAAAAAAAAAATCTTATAACATAACATCAATCTGTCAATGAACTAACACATCAGTAAACACATAGCAACTACGCTACTCTGCCAGTACAAAGATAGATCAAAGTGACATGACGTTAACCAACCATTCAGAAACGTCCTGTTCGAACTTCGATGGGTTCGTCATCTGTTCCTGGTCCGACTCCGGTTCAAAATGATAAGGTTGCTTAGATGTGTCTTCAGAGACTCCCGTTGCCATTATTTCTCGAAAATATACCCTCAAATGTTGTCAAGGCAACCCTCCACGTGTGTTGTGGTGTTGTGTCGGGTCGAACCAAACGCCCCACAGAGCAGAGGGGGCGGGGTGAGCAAAGCTCATTATCATTTAAAGTCACATACACTGAAATGACTTGCTAAAAACTGAGCTGGTTTTGACCAGGTAAAATGAGTGTTTTCTTACAATACTAATGAGAATTTTTAATTAAAGTATATTACAAACTTTTCATTTAGACACTAAAGAATCATATTAACTTGCACAAAAATGTCATTCTATGACCCCTTTAATAAAGGCCTTCTTAAGTGAATCGACGCGTTTGTGTAAGAAAAAAATCCATATTTAAAACTTTATAAAGTAAACTTTTGGCCGACCGCCTTCTCTGTTCAATATATGGAAAAATTGTTGAAAGTTCCCCTGCCGATCGAAAGACTTACGCGACCAGGTAGGCTCGTCATGACGTCACGTATGCATCTTGAGTTTCACTTTCAACATGCAACACTTTTCCACAGAAGGCGGTCGGCCGAATACTTGATAAAGTTTTAAATATGGATATTTTTCTTACACAAACACGTCGATTTGCTTCAGAAGGCCTTTATTAACACCCCGGAGCCGCGTGGAGCACGTTATTTGACGGACAGATGCACTTTTTATGGACTTCAAAAACAGAGCAACTATAAATCAAATTCTAATGCATGGATTAGCCTGGACTTTTGTAATATAACTCCGTCTGAAAGAAGAATGTCATATACACCTAGGATGACTTGAGGGTGAGTAAATTATGGGCTAATTTTCATTTTTGGGTGAACTATCCCTTTAATATTTTACTAGATACCGTGATTTGATGAATAGACAGCATTTATTTGAAATATAAATATTTTATAAGATGATGTCTTTGTTGTCCCGGTTGATCAATTTAATGCATCCTTGCTTGATAAATGTATTAACTTAGTCCATGTTAAAAAAATATTATACTATACAAAAAATTTCTGGTGTTGCATGAGAAGGTAATCTCATTGTTAGTAACATCCTGTCTAAGATTAGCCTAGAAATCTAGACGCACCCTAGCGGCAGATCTAATTTGCAGCCAGGGTAGTCTAGCAACTCTCCGTTGGCTTGCGAGCTTGAAAAACCAAACTCTGGTCAGGCCAATCACATAGTGTATAGAGTCGGTGGGCGGGCTTAACATAATGATGGCAGAGTTGCCGCGGTTCTGCGTGCTACTCGTAAACAAAGCAGCTGGTGAACAGTGGTGTTTCGAATCAGCTTTGGCCGCGACTCTGGAAGACTTGGAGTTAAGATTTTCTTTGAGAAAAGAACAAAGAACGGCACGAAGTCATTCTTAAGAAAGGAAGATGTGTTCAGAGGTTTGCCGACCAGATACGGTGAAAGTTTAATCTATCAACTAGCTCCACTTCACCTTTTTCGTTGCTCTGGTGGGTTGTAGCGCTATCCTATTGCGTGCAGAGGGAATTTGAAAGACAACCGTTTATCCTGCCCCTCGGATTGAGCAATGCCAATGGTGAGTTCCAGACCCAACATCTTGATGTGGGTCTGGCTTGTCAGGCTAGACTAAGATGCCTTCCTCTGGTCATTTTTAAAGACATGCCCATGTTATCCCATAGTCCTGTGTGTGTGGTGTGGCGGTTGGTCAAAATGTATAAAAATGGCATCTAAAGGAGTGGATGAAAGTGAATTAATTTGTAAATGTTAATTTTCCCCTGTTTTCCCCAATGTATGATTCCAATTCTTCTGGGAAATAAGTACTCATTAAAATGTTGCTTAGTTATGTCTAAAGTTCTTTCAAATTTGTTTAACATCATTGCAAATGATGTTATGATGCCTTGGAAACCTATTTCTTCTCAAAAACATTTCAGAATAAAATGTCCCAGGTTTTGACTGCTCTATGAAATTCTCCACAGTGACTCAAACTTATGCATGATGAGGGGAAAACCACAACAGATCTTTTAAACAGGTTTGAACTATACCGAGACAGCCTGGACAACTTCCCCCTCATTATGTCTGACATAGTGCTGTCAAAAGTATGGATACTTTGGTACCAAATTGATACTAGAATAAAAAAAATTATATCATGTTCCATGAAGATATTGTGTAAAATTTATACCGTAAATATATATAAAAATTGATTATTAGTAGTATATGCCTTGCTAATGACTTCACATGGACAACTTTAAAGCCAATTTTCTCAACATTTAATTTTTTTGCACCCTCAGATTCCAGATTTTCAAATAGTTGTAACTCGGCCAAATATTGTCCTATACTATAACAAACCATTCCTTATTTATTCAGCTTTCATATGATGTTCAGATGATGTTCAAATTTCCCTTATGACTGGTTTTGTGGTCCAAGATCACATTTTATTATTAACTTTTCACATAATCTATTTAAAGCCACGTTTACTTATAAATATTTAAAAGCTATGTGCTGATTTTATGTATTTTTTCACTTATAATTATTAGCTCATTTAATTTAATTGGTAAATTTTGGTATTGTGACAACACTAGTCTTACATGATATGACAAATTCAAATTTCAGACACAAAAATGTGGGTATTTTCTGATCAGAATCACAATAGAAACTCCACCATCTAACATTAACATTGTGCTCATTCAGTCACTTGGAAAAAAGACAGCAGGGAGAAAGACAAATGCTCTGATATAAAATTCCATATGATTAAGGAGAGAGATTTATTTCCATTCTGAGGGAATGAAGGGTCACGAGACATTAAAGCAAAGATGACCTTTGAAGAAGACACAACGCCAAATACAGTCAGCTCTGAAAGCTGTTTCATTTTTATCACAATCATTTTCTGAAACATTGACAAATGGCCTTTATGTTTTCTGAAGGTACAGCTCAGTTTGGGTGGTGCTGTGGTGCTCAGGAGTGAAAATCCACAACAAAAATGTAATTGATTTTCTGACAGTGTAACTCTGAAGAGAAACCACACACTATTAAATGAGAAGCCTTTCAATCTTGAAACTAACCCATTGTTTTGTTTACCAAAGTAATGAATTCTTCATGAATCTGAGTAATAAGTGTATTATACTTTGTGTAGGCCTATAACTTTGTGTAACAAGCTTCCAGGCATACTGTGACATTTCTGCAGCACTGGGATCAATCTAATCAAATCCATTTATTCACATGTTTTGCTAAAACACTAAACGTCATTCTCTGAACCAAATTCTCAGTAGTCTAAACCAATTTGTCGAATAAATCACTCTTTCTGTAAAACAATAAACACAGTCTCACTCACTAAAACACATTTTGCACTGTGATGCACTTTTGTTCAAAATGCTTCAACACAGCTGTCACCGTTTACACACAAATAAGTTCACACTTATTTCTAATGACGTTACCAAACAACTGTACATACAGGTCAGTTCAGAGTGCCAAAATTGACTCAATATGTTGCACTGAATGTTGATACAAATGGGTGGAAACAATATATTAAGAGGGAGAGGAGGAAGAGTACGTGTAAGAGGTGGTGAACGAGAAGGAAGAGGATGAAAGAGAGAAAGAGCAAGGTGTGGAGAATGTTGTCAAGGCTGGATCTGGCACACCAGAGGGTTTTTCCCTTTGCCTGGCAAGAAAAGATATTGCCTGTGATGTGGACAAAGTCTTTAGGATGGACCCAACAAGAAGACGTGCTGCTGAGGCAGAATCTCTAACTGACCTTGATTTTGCAGTTGCAAAACTCTTTTGAGTGAACAGGTTTTTCATTTAGTTTTCATTGACCTTTTTGGATTTTGCTTTTGGGTCACAGTATGCTGAATATACAGACATTCAACAGGCCTACTATACAATATTCAGTACAATACACAGTGCATACAGTAACAGTATACAATTTATTCACCTTACTACTGTATGTTGTGATTATTATCCTTTCTTACAGTTCAATTGTTTACACACAAATACTGGTACTTGAGACACAATGACCACAACATGTAACAACGTGCACCAACCCTCTGAACCAATTATGCTAAACTACAAGCACAATTCCTGCTTTACACTGAAATTGTAGTTCTAAAACACACTTTTTTCAAAACACAACACACAATTCTCTGCATTTGGCACAATTTCCATGCAGAAAATCTCTTGTTTTGTATGTAGACCACTGTATGTGCAACTTTGTGTTGGTTGGGATGTACACTGTGTACATTGTTTTTGTGGGAAAAATAAAATATATTTCTTACCATGTATTTGTGTGTTCTGAGTATAAAACCAATATTCTCAAATATTTTACAACACACTTACAGTATGTATGTACTGTCTGTAGTAAGTGTAACACTGAACCAAAAAAAGTCCTTATGATGAATGGAGAAGAAGCGTTTTCCATTCATCATAGTGTTTTTCATTGAGCACATCAGTTGGTTCTTATAAATGTCTATTCATATGATGGTTTGTGTGTCATTTCAAAACAAAATACAATTTTGAGAAGAAATAACATTGTTTTGAATGTAAAGTTTCATTTTGCAAGATAATTGAGGGGTTTTGCCCATTGTGTGTGTGTTTTTTGATTTGTGTGTGGAGTTCTGAGAGTATGAGGCATGCTTTCAGAAATTGTGTGTAAACAATCGAGAAAAACTAAGTAATTGCAAAATTTGTTTACTTTGTTTTCTGTAACTGCATGCTTTGGATGCTGTGTTCTCCAATTTTTTATGTAGTGTCTAATGAATGATCTGTAGTGTTAATAATATTGACTTGCTTTGTGTATGATCTGAAAGCATGATTTGATTTTGGGCACAGATAAAATGGTTTTGAGGCAACTGTTTGATTTTGACAGAAGAGCCAGAGGTCCTCTAAATGTAGTTTGAAGATTTGGTTTTGTGTTTAAGGTTTTGAGAAAGTGGGTGATGGTTTTGAGAAATGTGTTTTAGCAATTCACAAAAACTGTAAACATTATAATAAGAACTTGCTAAATAAATTAATGAAAATTATGATTCAACTATCCCACAGACAGAATAATCCCATGGAGGTTCTCTGGTTTCAAAACAAACATAAATACAGACAAAGAAACATGTGATATAAAATGACAGAGATAGGAATGAGACATGAGATTACATTATGCGGCTAAATTTGACCAATTTCTGGCACCAAAAAGCACTGACAATACAATACTTTCAGAATGTGGTTACTGATTTCTTGACACAGGCTCCTTCCTAATCCTGATCTATGAGATAATGACAGGACAGAAAGGTAATCTGAGTGGAAAGAAATGGAGGAGAGGAGAGGAGATATTACGATCTTAGATGATTACTATGCACAACAGTGGGCACCTGGTATTAGAAAAGAAGAAAGGGCAGATTTAGTGTCCACCTTTATAAACCGCCTGTGATATTTACAGAGTTGGCAAATGGAAATATGCCCAGAGCAAGCAGTATAAAATTAAAGTTCTGTAAACATCAACTTGCTTCAAACGTCATTGTGGGGACATGATCCACTAACAATAAAACAGAGAGCCTAAATCTGTGAGAGCACTGCGTGGGAGTGTGCAAGGGCGTGCGTGTGCTCTGAGGGATGGAAAAGTGCTTGGCAGGAACGGGACGGAGGGACTCAGATGAAAAACGAAGAATCAGCTGGACAAACACACCATCCGTTCTTTCCAATTCCCTCTCCTCCGCTCTGTGCGGGCCACTAGCAGCAACAATAGACTTCTCTCCACCCAGCTGCCGACGGCGGCCAAACTTTCCTCTATTCCAGTAAGACGAGCGCATTGCATGAGACGTTCATTTTTCTGAACCCACCACCCTGTTCCATACAGCCTATGCAAAGTGCAAAGCCATTTTAACTCCTGAAATCAGAGAATTGTAATCATAGACCATCCTCTTCAGTCCCCGAGTGCCAGACTGTGGTTTGCATCCCCCTCATTATGAGCAATCCAGACATGGCTGAGGGCTTTTAGATGAAAAATTACAGTTAGAAAGGAATAAATACAATGATTGGAGTTAGCATAGATGGTACTGGCCTTCCTTCTTCAGTAAAAAAGTGGTGCTGCATTTCAATGTCTGTGGGTCAGAGAGGCCTGCCCGTCTGTATTTGTGGGAGTCATAGACAGTTCCTCGACTCGCCATTCAGACAGTCAGAAGAGTCAAATTACCCAAGCTTACATAACAGTGAAACACACACACACACACACAATGCTAGTGGAATAAGACCTCTGCAGTCAAAGTAAAAAAGACAGATAAATTACAACCATGCTCCATTTTTCCATCAATTACTTTACAGTAATTGTTGCATTTTGGCGTGACGTTGGCTATTAAACAACTGACATGCTTAAAACGCTACATCAAATAGAGTATATGGCACATCGTGCTAAAGACTGGCTGCTACTCTATAGCAAAAGCCACAACTGCACTAACATCCCATATGAAAATAGTATTAGTTGTGTCTGGCCACACAGAGACTCTTTTAAAGAAAGTTAATTCAGAGAACCTTGGAAATTAAATAAAAGGCAAAGTTATAGCATTATTAAATATTGCTTGTGTGACTATGATTTATGGATTGTGCAGATTTGGTATATTTTATAGATGAATGTGGATTGCATTTTCTACAAGCATATAACAGTGCCTTGTGGGACGACTGTACACAAATCACTGTTAATGCAATCCGCATGTCTCATCGGACCCCATTTCAAGAGAAGATTAATGTAAGTTTCGGCAGTAAAATAATCATGATTTTTGATAATTTAGTGGGAAAAATACACTGCTGCTGGTGGCTGAATTAAGATTCTCTAACCTCTGACTCTTACAAAGATACTAAAATAAATAAACAAATGAATAACATATCATCAAAAAGAGCAGCCATCAAAAAATTGGCAATAAGGATGGACCTTCCCCAGTTTTTTTTTAACTCAACAAAACATTCTTTACCATCATCACCAATTATAATCACCTCCGAGTCCCACAGAGCTATAGTCAAAGTTACTGTAAGCAAATTGTACTGAATGACATCCAATCTTCCATAAAAGCTGTGACCAATGAATTCCCATTACTTAGTCACATAAGTGGATAATTCCTTAAATTAAAAAAGGAAATTTGATGAAAATGCCTGCATTGTTCATGACATATTTACATAGGTAAAGGTAAACAAATAATTCAACAATATATTCCAAAGCCTCCTCTGTTGACTGTGGGTGTACTGCACCCACGGTGCCCATTGAATCTCCACTATAGCTAGGATGACTGCCAATTTCCCCCCAGTACAAATCATCTTGAGCAGCTGCATCTGTGTTTATGTGTTAATGAGAATGGATACTCAAAGAAAATGTCTATTCAAACAACATACCATGGAAAAGGTGCACTGCATATAAAAAGTATTTCATAATCAAAGTAGAGCAGCACAAAGATCTTCTTAAAAACCATTTTAAATATGGTTTAAATATTTAATATGGTTTAATGTTTAAATATGGCTTTCACATCTCTTCAAAATTGTGTAGGTATGTAGATGCGAGCAGAAAATAAGTCTGACACTAAAGTTTTAATGATGATAAACTCCCACATATCAGAATGATATGCACAAATGGAGAGATAAATTGACGCAAAAGTGTGTTTTTTATTTAATTTTTTATACCTCCGGTCATGCAATTTCATTTTTGCTGCAATGCCTGTCAGGCTTTGTGAGTCCTCATTAAATGTGATTAACATTCTGAGATACAGTATATTCAGAGCTTTTGCGCACATACTCTTTCTAAAGTACTGGAGTGATGTGCAACCTCTTGATGCTTTCCCGGTTATAAAACCCCAAGACTAAGTGCACATACAGGAAACATAAATGCTTTAATAATGTCCCATAAAATGTAACATGTTTTTAAGGCCACGAGTCCTACACAGTATGGGTTCTATCCACATTGGTCATAAAATAAATTGAGATAAATTTGAATTCAAAATGTCCTGTTACACATAATTATTTATGACTATGCATCCGGAACCAAACATCAAAAGTTCTGCTAGATAAAAAACGAGCAGCATGACAAGTCAATGGGACGTCTGAATTTTTGTCCCTAAAGGTTACTTTCCCACAGTTTTAAGGAGGACAAAATTGCCCACAGGCTTGTTTATTTAACTAAATCACATTTAAAGTCTCTTCAGGCTGAGATTCTGTTTTCCCCACAGGAGTTGTTGCACTTATTGCAGCTGATAAAATAATAAGGCACTAAAATTAAATGTAGAAGTGTCAGCACAGTGACCTGTTGGACGGAGCCTTTTTTAAATATGACACCACACAGAGTTATAAAACGCTGCAAAAGTGTTTGACACTGCAATAGAGCCTGCAAATAGAGCCCTTTGAGAAAATCCCAGCATGCTGCATAGTGTTTCACAAGCACTTATTAAACACACTCTGGCATCTTCAATTCATTCCCAAACTATTAAAAGCTCTCTTTAAGTTCAGGCCAAAGATTTTTTGCCGTGACTTCCCTACTTAATTTCAGAGAAATAGTACAGGCAGACCAAAGTCTGGAGCTTGACTTAGTATTTAACTTCTTCTAAAGAGAGTTTCTTCTGCTTGCTAGGTTTAAAGAGAAATTAATTTATTATTGTATGACTTTCTTCTGTTGAACACAAAAGGAGACATTTTTAATAAAATACAGTTTTCATGCAATGGACCCTAAAAGTATCATAAAAGTATTACATACAGTAAAAATGAAAATAAATGGTTGGATCTATTCACAAGCAGTTTCTTTAAAGTCCCCATTAAATCAAATTTGAAGTTTTTTGGCTTTTAGTATGAAAATGTTAGTCTTACTGTTATCTATAAGCTAGTGTGCTGCAAAACAATGATAAAATTCTCATTTAGAACATTTAAACATTCAAAACTTACAGTCTCTCACTTCCGCCAATAGGGATCATTGATTTTGATGACATCACCCTGCACTTCAGCTTCTCATCAGATTTTCTGCCCATTCAAATGTTCTTTAAAATCTAAAGCGTCCCGCCCCCCTAATAGATGCTGAAGTTCATGCATTTACTATTTTCTACATGGTGAATGGCACTATATAGGGGATAGGGAATGATTTAGATTTCCATTGATAGCACAGAGCGGATATAAGTGAGACGGCGCAGACCAGAAAACTATTGGACCCTGTATCGCACATATTCTGCACAGAAAGCTGTTTTTTAAAGCAATATGGAGGATATTTGGAGGAAGCGGCGGCTTTACCGAGCTCAACAGCTCTGACCGAGCTGTAATATAAATGAAACGCAAATGTCCATTTTTTAAAAGGGGAGGAGCTGTTCGATATCTTCCACCCGGTCTTCCTGTTTCAATAATGCTACGCGTTTCAAGGCACTTCATGTAGCCTTCAATTAAAACAAATTCAGTAAATAACTTCTCAGGATATCATGAAACAAAAACATGATAAACAGAACAACCACTATTATGAGACAAGATATGACCAACGTGACAAACACAGGGCTATATACACAGCAGGGCTATATGAACCAATCAAAGGAAACAGGAAACAAGAAACACAGGTAACTGAACAGAAAATGGTGCAAAACCAACCCAATTTGCATACTATCCATCCTAAATAATATTCGAAAACAGAATTAGTACGTCCCAAATTGTAGTAATGAGTATTCCAAAGATACACAGATGGTCTACTATTTACGGTTAGAATTCGAAGTGCAGATCTGTGCACATGGCTAATATTGCCCACAACTCATTGCGAGTTGAACAAGGATTCGATACGAACTACAAACTAGAGGTTGAGCGATTCATCGGTTTGGCCGATTAATCGGCACCGATAGCTGATTGGTGGAACAATTGGTTATCTGCAAAAATCCACACAGATAGTTTTTCTGAGTTGTGTCCGTTGCTGGAGTGGCTGAGATGGATGTGCTGTTATTACACACGATAGGAGAGCGTTGAGAATGGTCTGCTGGCATTATAAAGCACAAGAGCGGCCTCTAGAGGTCAAATAAAAACTATCACTGACGCCTTGTGTTTACTTTCACACGTGAGGCTGCTCGCTGCACGGAAAGCACATGCTGCATGGAGAGTGCTGACACATCAAATGCACGTTTAAAACACGACAGCGAAACGGTATGAATTGAGAGCACTACAGTACTTGTTGCCAAATAATTACAAAAGTAATTAATTTCTTGACTAGATGCTGCATTAACAGGTAAATACCAGCAGTGTGTATGGTTGTCATCGAGAGGACACTAACATTAGCAGTACCTCAAGCAGTTAAAACAATGTGATAACACGCAAGTCCGACCCAAATGTTGCATATAAAATTAGTGATGTGAGAAAGCAAACTGTATCATCATGCTGCCGACAGAAACATAAACAAAGCATTAACGCATTCGTTTTTTTTTTAATTAGATATTCTCTTTCTAAAAAAGCAGACTGTTTAGATTTATATGAAATGGAAACACTACAATAAGATTCATTTTGTAACATTAACTAAGGTTAATAAATGCTGTGGAAGTATTGTTCATTGTTAGTATGTTCATTTCGACATTAAATTGAGTTTGAATTTGTATCTGTTAACCTTGGTTAATGCGCTATGAACTAACATGAATGATCAAGGTACAATTGTATTGCTCATATTAATACATGCTGTAAAAATGTATGCATAATGCATATAGTTCATGTAAGCTAATACATCCTTGTTGCATAGGGACTTGTATACTGTTTACATTTACATTTACATTTAGTCATTTAGCAGACGCTTTTATCCAAAGCGACTTACAAATGAGGGAAATAGAAGCAACTAGAGCAGTCAAGGGCAACAATATGCAAGTGCTGTAACAAGTGTCAGTTAATCTAGCACAGAACATAATTTTTTTTTTTATATATATATAAATTAGACAGACAGACAATGCATAGAATGATAAGTGCTATTCTTGACTGGTCAGGTGTTGCTGGAAAAGATGTGTCTTTAGATGTTTTTTGAAAATGGCTACAGACTCGGCCGCACGAATTGAGATAGGTAGGTCATTCCACCAGGTGGGAACGGTCCAGGAAAAGGTCAGTGACAGCGAATATCATGCCTCTCTGGTATGGCACCACAAGGCGTCGTTCACTGGCAGAACGCAAGTTCCTGGAGGGTGTGTAAGTCTGAACAAGCGAGTTTAGGTATATTGGTGCAGAGCCAGTGGTTGTTTTGAAGGCGAGCACCAGTGCCTTGAATTTAATGCGAGCGGCTATTGGTAGCCAGTGCAGACTGATGAAGAGAGGCGTGACGTGTGCTCTCTTCGGCTCATTAAAGACCAACCTCGCCGCTGCATTCTGGATCAGTTGCAAGGGTTTGATAGTGCATGCCAGAAGGCCCGCTAGAAGAGCATTACAGTAGTCCAGTCTGGAGAGAAAAAGAGATTGTACCAGTAGTTGTGTGGCATGATCTGATAGGAAGGGTCTAATCTTCCTAATGTTGAATAGTGCAAATATGCAGGACCGGGTTGTTGCAGTGATGTGGTCAGTGAATTTTAGCTATTATCATCAATTAATCGACCGATAGTTTTTAAAATGGTAAACCAGTCCTGAACTTTATAACAAGAAATAAAAAACTGTACTGATCCATGAAAATAGGCTAAATTAAAAACGTATAAATATGAATATTGAAATGAGAAGTCCTAACAGAACAAATTCTTCAGAATTTTTTTTAACATTAAAATACTACAGGTCAAATACTGTTACCTATGAAATGTACATGCATGTTTCTAGGTTATAGGTAAAGAAACAAATTTGACCTGTAGTATTTTAATGTAAAAAAAAAATTCTGAAGAATTTGTTCTTTTAGGACGTCTCATTTCAATATTCATATTTATACGTTTTTAATTTAGCCTATTTTCATGGATCAGTACAGTTTTTTATTTCTTTTTAAAAAGTTCAGTGCTGTTTTACCATTTTAAAAACTATTTGTCGATTAATCGGTTATCGGCAAGAGCGGTCCAACCTAGTTATCGGTATCTGTAAAATCCACTATCAGTTGACCTCTACTACAAACGCGGATAAAAAGTGTTAAAAGACTACAAACATGACGGATGTGCGAGTCCGTCGATGAAGTAGAGAGGTTTAATAAAGGGGTTTGAGGGAATAGTTATCAGTATCTAACCTGACGAAAATATATTTATTTAGTGTTATCCACCACATTATATTTCATCTGCAACAGCTTTGAGAACTTTTGTAATTATACGTTTGGCCATTCACTTTTAAACACATCATCATATTCAGATTGCAAACACGTGAGGGGAGTCTCTGCATGAAATACCCACGACTGGCAGATCAACATGCTACTACAATTCTGTCCGATACGGTAGGAAATTGAATTAAATTGAATATGGCAGGTTTTAACTGTGACTAGATGATTGACAGGGCAGTTTAAACGGTGACAGGATGCACATGACTAGGCGACAGAGCTGTCTGTTAAAGATGACATAGTATCTTTACCTTTGAAGTAGTATGTCCCAAAGCTTGCCTACTATTCTGCTACACACTCTAAAGTATGTACTTTTTATACTTTTAGGACATAGTATAAGTAGGCAAATTGGGACGCAGCAAAAATCCACCTCCAACTAAACTCAAACACAGATCAAACCTGACACTGAAAAAACCTAAAGAACTACTTTCTGTTTAAATATAACATGTTTTTAAAGGTATTTCAACATTATATTGAATAAATAATGATGGAAATGTTAATTTTTGGGTGAAATCTGTCTTTAAATTCTTCCAGCCATAATTTCTGAACATTTGCGTTAACTTAACTTTCAAATTTACCATTTTCATCCAATTAAACTGTGCAAGTGTGCTTTCACAAGCTGTTCCAACCGACGTAAAACAATAATGTCACTGTAATCCAAGCTTTATGCATTCCTAAATTATGTTAAAACAACAGACAAGCGTTATGTGATTTGCCACGCATAGATAATTGTATACTGTCTTATCTCTGCAAAACAGGTAGGCTACAATGATTTCACAACACATGGCTAAGACCTAACAACCTCTAACAAACGTGCATGATGTTCAATTTGATGTTATTCCAGACTTATCTATTTTTATGTAAAATGTAGGCTATGTTTTGTTAAACACTGCTTAAACTCCTAACACTACTTTCAAATGAAGAATAAAAAGTGTAAAGAGCTTTTTTTTTTATTCTTTTTTTTTTTTTAATCAACCCAATCAATGAGCACATGCATCTTTCCAAGGTGACTGGAAATTAAAACATCTTCCAAAAGCAAATAAATGGCAAGGACCAAGACTAACACATCTGGATCAACAGATAACCTAAAACATCTGGACGGAGAATTTGTTGGCCTCTGAGCACCACCAAGGAGGAGTCAATGCCACGGCTTGGCATGTGTGGGACTGATGACCACAGGTTTAAGAGTACATAAAATGCAGATAATTATTACAACATTGAGTGTACAACACCTGTTTTCAGTATGATATACTTTATTGCTCCCTATATAGTAACTGACACTAAAATCTGGTAAATGTGCAATGTTAACCTTGAGGTCAGAACAGTGTATTTGTACAATATGTGTCAGGTGCCTTGACGCTCCCTTGAGTGGGAGATGGTTGAAATCCTTTTAGGCTTATAATGGGATGTATAGCTCAAATATATCTTCAAACTGACTGGTATCACATTGATAGCTACACTAAACACTAAACTAATTGTTTTGCTTCCTGCAAAAATAACTCCTTTATCAATCTGTATATCATATTTAATTCGTATATCATATTTAATATAAAAAAAAATGAATGAACGAATACCCCCGAAAAACAAGAATTTTTACTTTTTACTTTTAGGGGTAGAAAAGGAATAAACAACTTGAATATTCAATCTCTACATGTGCCAGAGAAATAAGCTTATAGGTGTTTATTTGAGAAAAATGAATGTACCGCGCATCTGCTTCTGTATATATTACCCATTCGTATACTTCTTTGGCACACCGCCTGTTTTATTTAGCTGACCAACTCTCAAAATCTGTGTGGCAAAACTGTGTTGGCAAAATAAAACACACCATTTTGTGTGACATCAATTAATACTCAATTCTAATTAAATAAATTCAGCTAAAACAAAATGTTATTTCATGAATTCACACTTACAAATAAGTAAGATAGTATGCGTTGGTGTGCTGTCCGAGGATAGGGCTCTGAGCTCGGTATTTGGCCCGAACCCAGAGTACTCCCCTGGTATTACTGGCTGTGGTAGGATCAAGCCAAGAGTGAGGAGTCAGGGTGGTGGAGGGATGCTGAAAACTGTCGAGGAATATATATATATATATATATATATATATATATATATATATATATATATATATATATATATATATATATATATATATATATATATATATATATATATATATATATATATATATATATATATATATATATATATATTAAGAGTATATATATATATATATACTCATGCTTATAGGATATACTCATGCTTATAGGATTAGATGTGGTAATTGCTGAATGGAATGGAGTTGAATGGATAGATTATTTGATGTGCTCCTTGGCTGTGTCCGAAACCTGGAAAAGGCTGCCTTCGGAGGACACATTTCAAGGTAGGAAGGCAAAGTCACTTCCTGTCTCCTGAGATACCTTCATCTGATCAATTTTTGAAGGCAGCACATTTGTATCCTTCGCTGCCTTTGATATCCCACAATCCTGTTCTTTGATGGCGTCCGAAAGTTGCGTCTGCTGGTCAATTTGCGTGTAAATTTTTTGTTTTTTGTTTTTTTACCAACATTTTCCACTTCTGATGTCATTTCTAGCGAGAAATTACTAATGTAGTAATTAAATATTTGTTTAGTTCTCACCAAAGCTCTCTCTATTTTGCTGTAGATCATTAAACGGTTAGACTGCCTAAGAAGTCTGTCCGAAATTAGTTTTGTGAGGTGCCTTCATGCACAAACGCTGCCTTTCAAGCCATTGTCTGATAAGGCAGCGAGGCAACTGCCTAGGTTTTCGGACGCAGCCCTTGTCTGTTCACCGTTACGTTAAATTGTGTTCTTGCCTGTCTTGAGATTGTGTGGAATTAAACTAGGTTTTGAACTTGATTCATCTGTATTTGTCTTCCTGCCTGCACACACCCGTGACATGCTGCATATATTTTAAACTTAAATCAATACTGGTCTGAGCTTCATTACAATTTAGGTGCATTTATCTGCTTAGAGTTTATTCACCCTATAACAACCTTATTTTTTCAAACAAAAAAAAAGTCCAGCTCACGCTTGCCCATTTAATGGCAGCAAATGGTGACTTTCATTTAAAAAAAATGTTTCAAAACAGATGCAAGCGTGTCAATATAATGCTATGCAAACACACTACCTTTCAAAAGTTTGGGGTCAGTATTATTTTTAAAAAGAAATAAATATTTTTATTCAGCAAGGATGCATTACACTGATCCAATGTGACATTAAAACATGTATAATGTTACAAAACATTACAATTTCAAATAAATGCTATTGAACTTTCCATTTATGAAAGAATCCTGAAAAGGATTTTCAGGATAAAGGTCACAACAGTTTTTAAACATTGGTAATAATAACAAATGTTTCTTGAACCCAAAATCAGCATATTAGAATGATTTCTGAAGGATCATGTGAAACTGAAAACTGCAATAATGGCTGCTGAAAATTCAGCTTTGCCATCACAGGAATAGATAACATTTTAAAATAGAAAATAAGTAGTTTTTACTGTATTTTTGATCAAATAAATACAGCCTTAGCATAAGCATTAGAAACTTCTTTCTAAAACATAAAAAATACAGACCACAATCTTTTGAATGGTAATAACACACTTAAAATGTTTGAATGTTATTGCATTAGAAAAATTGACCAAGTGGCAATTATTTCTTAAGAAAACAATCATATATATTTTTAATGAGACTTAAATGCCTTTTTGAGGCCCTGTATAATCTTTTAGGTTGTGTGTCAACCAAAGCGTTTTTATTCCCAAGACTAGTGTACTTTTCCAATTTTCAATGGGAGCACTGCAGGTTTTTTTAGCAGCGTGACAAGTTACTGAGCATCAATTTCACACTGAGCGCTCTGCGTTTTTTACTGGTCACCGAGGGTTGAAGAATGTTCAACTTTGGGTAAAATGCAGCTCTCATCACTGTCACTTTTTACCCAGCCATTCAATCACAGTGGAGGAGGGGCGGGACAAATACCACACTGACCAACCTTTACATTCTGCTTGTACGTCAACAATGACACCGTCACGCGCTCGTGGTCACGCTAGCAGGCGCAAAGACGTTTGAATATGTGGATACGGTCCTCCTTCTGCTCATTTGTAAACACTGACTCGGTACTTCCGCCTGCGTCTAGCGTGACCTTTTCACCGTAATTGCGTTTTACGTGACGTCATGAGCGCGCATCACTGAACAGAGCAAGGCGAGCATTTGTGCTTACAAAACTTAAACTTTATTTATTTTAAGAAAATGACCGATCATTTCGCTAGATAAGACCCTTATTGATCGTCTGGTACTGTTTGATGTGGTTTAAAGCCCTTTTGAAGCTGTGCTGAACCTCTCATTTGGACCTTGAACCGTTTGGGGTCTATTGACTTCCATTATATGGAGAAATATCCTGAAATGTTTTCAGCAAAAATCTTCATTTCTTTTCGACTGAAGACAGAAAGACATGGATATCTTGGATGACAAGGGGGTGAGTAAATTATAAGCAAAAGTTTATTTGAAAGTGAACTAATCCTTTAATTTCATACTAAATTAATTTATCATGTCAAAATGTAGCATATCCTGCAGCCTCAATTTAAATTTCTGGTACAAGAACCACAGGGCTGCAAACCCTATGACACATGGGAATGTAAACATACAGCACATTTTAGTAATTCTCTCTCTCTATATAAAAACGACTATACAGTCAACACAGCAATATGGTAGAATTTTAGCTGCTCAAAACACATAGTGCTCTACAAGGAATCACCTCTCTTCACTAAAGTTCTATAAACTGCCTTAAAAAATATATTTTTTGCCCTCTGATTAATATACAATCATAAAAAGACAACCATCCCCCAGAGACAACTCTGACTTCTACTCGGGATAAAGAAAAAAAGCAGAATGTGCCAGTATGTCACTGGTGGTTGGAAAATGAGGTTTCTGAGTAACTGGAGGGCATTTACATCCATCACAGAATGGTAAACCATTCAACCTCTTACCACTAGGAAATGAGTTCTTCTTAAATGAGTCCTGTGATATTCAGTGCTTCACATTATGTACATGCAAATTTACAGTCAGGAAGATGCTTGGGGGGTCTCCAACACAAACATATTTTTTTAAATTATTCTGGAATCTGCATGAGAACTTAACTTAATAGAATTATTTAATATTATTACCTCATAGTGTTCCATTGCTGTATATTCATGGGGAAATAACATCACAAAAACACCCCATCATGAACGAGTATATAAACTCAAACTGCCAATGCTACACCTTTTTTCTCTCATCAGCCTCTCTTGCTTTAGGGTAAGGTTCCACAATTTTACTAGAAGGAAAGGAATTTCAACCACTCAGCCAATTTCAATGATTTGCTACAGAGAAAACTTGGCCTGGAATTGGGTAACATTGAACCTTCTTTTTTTTACATAATCTGCTATACAATACAGTGGCTTAAAACCAGAACGTAATCATCCAAAGGTCAGAGTACATCTTCATAGGGGAATAAGCAAAAGAAGCCAAAAGTACTATATAGCTTCCATAGTTTGCAATGTACACTGCAGTGCAATTCTAATTGGATCAAAAAGAAAATTTTTAAATATCTCCAAGGTGTATAGTGTTTGAAGACAACACTGTGACCTGAATGATCCATCCAGCTCTAGGCAAAACTTTTGAGCGTGACATTAAGATTTTACATTGAGAAGTGTATATATACGCAAGTGGAAAAGAGAGACAAATTAAACATTCCACAACCTACAACTGGATATGATTTTTATACACCACCAAGCATACCCTAATTCCCTTTAGGTTTATTCAAGTGTGCTAGTATACTTCTTTTAAACAAAAAAATAAGAAAGTATACTTTCAGTCTACTTTTATGTCTTTCTCAGAAATATACTTAAAATGGCACTAAGTATACTTGACTTATACAATTAAAATGATGTTTTTCTAAAGGCTCAAACCCAGTAAACACAATCAACCACTCAATGCGAGTCCAATAGCTCTCTTGAAACGGTAATCAATTTCTAAGTCCTAGACACTCATCGATCCGATCCTAGAGTGGGCCAAATTAAAGAATGAAAGTCTTAAACCTCTTAATTGGGGCCATAAAGTTTAAGAGGACGTGTTCAACATGACAACTTTGATAAGCAATTTCTCTGTCATTATCTCAGGAATAATGACAGGAATAATATCCAACCACACTGTTAATCTCTTGCCCTACTAAATCAGGTCAATAAACTACTATAGGCAATTAGACTACAGTTTAGACCTTTGGAGCTGCAACCACAAATCCCTCTGAATCTAGCCGAAACTAACTAAACTAGTAGTGGACTTGAGTTTTTAAAACAATCCAGGTCTATAATGATGCATCTACATCTCTTTCAAAAGACTCCACAAAAGATGTAAAATTGATATCATAAGCTTAGTAATATACAAAGTCCTTTCATATTTGCATTCAGTTTCAACTTATTCGATAGTCATGGGACATGAAAAGGTCGTTCATACAACCCTGATATTTCACATGAAAGTATTTTTTTATTTAAAATGTTGTGGAAGGAAGGTCATCCTCTGTAAATTAGAAATTCCCCAGTCTGTTCTCTGGCATCTGAAGATCAGTGGTGGGTGAGCAGGAAGATCTGTCTAAACCACCACTGCAAAAAGGTCATCTCACACTGGGCCATTATTTGGGGTTCAAAGATCTGATATGAACCCTGCTGGACGAGCACAAGAAATCTGACATGGTAAATTACAACATGCTGTTGTTAAGTCTGGTGATCCTAAGTGATTAGAAGCTTGTTTATTATGCAGTATGTTGCCCATACATTTACTTGGCCATGCTTCATATACTGTATATATACAGTGCCTTGCGAAAGTACTCATTTTTTTCACATTTTGTTGTTGCAGCCTTATGCTAAACTGCTTTCATTTAAAATGTTCCCACATCAATCTGCACTCCATACCTCATAATGGCAATGCAAAAAAAAAAAAAACTGAAATAATTACATTGCATAAGTATCCATAACCTTTTCAAGGACACTTGAAATTTAGCTTAGAAGCATTCCAATTTCACTTGGATCATCTTTGAGATGTTACTACACTTCGATTGGAGTTAACCTGTGGCAAAATCAATTGAATGTGTATGATTTGTTAAGGCATACACCTCTCAATAAAAGGTCTAACAGCTGAAAATGCATATCAGAGCAAAAACCAAGCCATGAGGTCAAAGGAACGAGCTGCAGAGAGGATTGTGTCGAAAATATCTGCAGCATTGAAGGTTCCCAGGAGAATGGAAGTTTAAAACAACCAGGACTCTTCCTAAAGCTGTCCTCCTTGCGAAACTGAGCAATCGATGGAAAAGGGCCTTGGTTAGAGTCATGACCAAAAAGCTAATGGTCACTCCAGTTGAGCTCCATTATCATATATGGAAATGGGAGCCCAGACTCAAACCTCTCCTCAGTGAAGAAGGCACATGAAAACCCACCTGGAATTTGAAAAAAAGCACCAAAAGGACTCTTTCAGGCTGTGAGAATCCAGATGATCTGGTCCGATGAACCTCAGTTCCAAGCTTCATGTATGGAGGAAACGAGGCACTGCCCATCACCTGCACAATACTACCAAAGTGTGGTGGTAGCAGCATCATGCTGTGGGGGTGTTTTTCAGTGGCAGAGACTAGGGGATTCGTCAGGGTAGAAGGACATTTCAACACAGCAAAATATAGAGATAGCATTAATGAAAACCTAGTCCAGAGATTTCAGTACATTGGACTGGGCAGAAGGTTCACCTTCCAATACGACAATGACCCTAAGCACACAATTAAAACAATGCAAGAGTGGCTTATGGGCAACTCTGTGAATTTCCTTGAGTCGCCCAGCCAGAGCCCGGACTTGAACCCAATCAAAAATCTCTGGAGAAACCTGAAAAAGGCTGTCCACCAATGATCCCCATCCAACCTGACAGAGCTTGAGAGAATCTGAGGAGAAGAAAATCCCCAAATGCAGATGTGTAAAGCTTGTCGCATCATACCCAAAAAGACTTGAGGCTATAACGCGTTCATTTAATTAATTAGTTATGGAGAAAAAGAATGTGTTAGAATGTGTTAGAAGAATTAGTATTTAATTATTAATATCACACTTTGTCCCGAATAGCAGGAGTGCAAAGGTGATATTGATTTTTAACAGTTCAATAAATAAGAAGTTAATATTGTTATATTTTGGGCTAAATGGATGGAAATCTACACTTTTCTCATTTAACACAATGATGACTTAAAATGATCTCTTGGGGGTAATTTCTCAGCCAAATTAGATTAATTATTTTAATTATTTTAACATTTAATTAATTAGTTATGGAGAAAAAGAATGTGTTAAAATTATTAACGCATTTAATGCATTAATCAGGGCAACAACTCACTGCATGATGTAACCTATAGAATGCAGTTAGAATGTCATAATCATATGATATAGTTAAGCAATATCACAGAGTAACAAGCGCAATATCACACTTTGTCCCGAATAGCAGTGCAAAGGTGATATTGATTTTTAACAGTTCAATAAATAAGAAGTTAATATTGTTATATTTTAGACGCAATATTGTCTGCTTTTGTTAAATTTTGCCAACATAAATATTACCTATAAATCCAGAGCAGAACTGCATCCCTGAGCAACACACAGCGGTGCTTCATTTTTGAATGAATCCACATTTTGAGAGAATCAATTGGGTGCATCAATGATTCAATGGCCCATTCATAAAGAGAGCAATTTACTTAATTCCTGAATGAATCCGCCATTTAAACAAATCAATAATAAAAAAAAAAATTTTTATAAAGATATTTTTTGTGATGTATTTGATGCTTTTGTAAGGATCGGTTTTGGTGCTAAGACAAAAGCTGAGATACACACCCCAGCAATAGAACAATAAAAGTCACTAATCTTGAGAGAAGATCTCACAGAAACTGTGACAACACCCTGACAAACATTCCTCCCCCCTCCCCATTTTGCCCTCTCCTTGCCATGTTTTCAAGTCACCAAATGCAGATATACCAGTGATGATGTATCTTGTAAATCTGTTGTTTTATCCCTTTCATGTTTGATGTCTTTTTAAAGGTCTCGGTGCGAATGGTAAAATGGTCTCAGTTTCACTGCAGTCACTAGTAGTATTAGAAAGATTGAAAACTAATGAGAATTCAGTTCTCCTTTGAGTAGTCTCTTCAAAGATATCTGATCCACTCCCCCAAAACCAGGTGGGTGTGTTGCAAATATTTACAACCTTTTGTTCTAGTTGGAGTATTTAAGGCTGGATAATCTAACTCTCAGGGGGAATATTCTGTAGTCAGAACCCCCCGTGTGGTGCAAACTGCATGTAGTGTGCCAGACATGATGACTCTTTTAAATTATTTTCATATTGCTTTGCAATTGTGTTTTATGTTTTTACGCTGATCAGTTGTGTACCATGGATTCTTGTTTACTTTATTTACTGTTCCTGTCTGGCCAAAATAAATGTTAATCTTGATTTATCTTGTATGATTCTGAAATCATTATTCTAGTATGGATCGATGTATACTCCTTTATTACCGCAAAATCTAGGGTTATGATAGATCACACCGATGACGCCACGACTGAAGCATGGAGCGCAGCGTGTGCAATATTCCGATTCCTGACTATCGCTGGATTGGCAAATTGTAGTCAGTGAATATTACTAAAATTACACTTTTTGTTGAGTGAGCATGTGCAACCACTTAAAGGTAAAATAGTCACTCTGCATCCTCTGACTAATTACAGAAGTATTATTTTGTGCCCGTGAGCGCGCGGTCCGGACGCGTCTGTCTCTCTGCGATATTGGGTCTCTCGATGAACGAATATGAAAACTAGGAAGATACAAAGAAAATCAACGATCTAAATTAAATCGCAACTAATCGTAAAATCAGCTGATAAACTCTAAATGTAGCACACTTTATGGAGTCACTTAGAATTGGAGTCAGATAAAATTATTAATGGAGTCAGATTTAAAATGAGATATCAATAAATTAAGAGAACTTCACCGAAAGGCTGAAAAGGCTTACACGCAGAATTCCTTTTGACCAAGCCATTAGTATCCGGTTTTTGGGCTAAATGGATGGAAATCTACACTTTTCTCATTTAACACAATGATGACTTAAAATGATCTCTTGGGGGTAATTTCTCAGCCAAATTAGATTAATTGTTTGCCACATTGTGTAATTAATTAGATTTTTAAAAAATGTAATCGCTTGACAGCTATAATATATATACTTTACTCAGGAATACACTGCTGTTTTGTCTGTGTGAGAGAGATTCAAGGCAATAATACCCAGCTGCACCTCACACTGTGTATTTCAAGCTTTTGTGATTAGCGCTCTAATCTGAGATTTTTGCTCCACCCTGGTGGTCCGTTTGACACGTTTAACACCCATGAGGAAGTCTTTGCTGACATTTGTGTGAGTATAAATACAAAAAAGAGATTTGCTCCAAAGAAGAACTTGTTGTTGTTTTTGTGAGCAATCTTTGAAATTAGGAATGCACAATATACTAGCATACACTCTAAAAAAAAGGTTCTATATGGCACCAAAAATGGTTCTTGGCTCGTAATCATAGGGAACCTTTTTAAGTGCTATATAGCACCAATTTTGGTTCTTCAGTGGTTCTTCAGCGGTTCTTCAACAGTTCTTTGACTAAGGTGCTATATAGCACCGCTACCATATACAAAACATGTTAAGATATGGTGCTATATAGCACCAAAAGTGGTTCTTCATTGATTACAACGAAGAACCATTTTTGGTGCCATATAGAACCTTTTTTTTTTAGAGTGTAACAGTTTCTACTTTAAAATAATAATAATAATATGGATGATTATATTTTCGTTTATCAGCCATAACACAAAATTAATTAATTACTGGCCAGAATATGAATATCAAAATATGCATCCATACTTCAAATAAGACATTTTAAACAACTTTTTAATTTTTGGGTGAACTAGCCCTTTAACTTGTGAAACAAGCACTGGGTCAAATATTTAAAAAAGATAAGTAATATGAGCAATACTATCAAGTGCACTAAAATACAGTAGTTTGATTGGACGTAGGCTATACAATCTTTAACCTCAACAACAAAAGATATGGGAACTGTTCTCTTTAATGTTATCCCTTTAATTTATCTTTCTTTCTTAATTATGCACAATTATATGGTTAGTTGGGTTGCATTTTTGGGTTGCAACCCACCAGAACCACTGTCCTATATCATAACATCAGAGGTAATGAGTCTGTTAGGCATTCTTTCCAAATACTTTGCATTTAGGGAGATTGCAGGCTCTCGTGTAACATTGAGGTTGTGGAATGCTCTAAAATTTTCCTTCATTTGAGCATCCAAGGAAATCCCTCAAAATGAATCACTGAAAACAATGAGAAGACTTGAAAAGCATTCTTATATTTGATCATGTCCAGACCTAACTCCACAAAGTACAGCTGTGAGGGTGGGGGGCTAAAAAGAGGCATAATTTGAGAGATAAAATGGGTGATAATGGCTGCTAATCACATTCAACCAGGACAGGAAGCTGAGAGCGATAACAATCGTACAACATATGCCAGCTCGTCAATGAACTAAAGGTTCTGCTTATTTAAACTGGCATATACTTCAAGGAGTCAAAAAAAAATCTGACAGCACAGTCTCTAAATTCCTCCATACAATACAATTTTTGTTATGACAGGATGTATATTCAACTCTCCAGACAGATGTTTCATTTTTCCTGGAGGCGTTCAGTTTCATTTGCCTTGAGGCAAGATACTTGACGATTTGTAGAACAATTCAAAAGCAGAGTGACAATGCCAGGAGCTGAAAGATAAGCTGTCAGTTGGATGCATGTGTTTGCTTAAGGAACGTGTTGAAGGAGAAAGAGCTTAACTATAAAAACAAATTGAATTACGTTCAGCAGTCTTCTTACCTAGGTCTCCTGAAGGTAAGGCCGTATTGCTGGCACGCTAGGCCCACTGTAGGCGTGTACACAATGGGCATGAATCTCTCTACATCTGAGATCAAGACTCGGTAGAACAGCTTCTCGTTACGGTCCTGAAGGCCCATCAGAAGTACGTATCTGTAAGAAAGTGAATACAACAACATGCATCAAAGGACATTTTATAACAATATTCAGCAAATGCTAAAGTAAAGGACAATAACAATGCAACTAAAGCTAGAAAGCAGGACAGACACAGGGTATGGAGAGTAGCTTCAGGACCTTCTGGGATTACTGCTCCATATTTAAGGGAGGATACCCAAACCACATATCAAACCATTTAAAGCTGGCTTAACAGCTTTAGATTTTATTTTGGTAATTTTGATGTTAAAGTTTCCTGCCAAAATGGAGCTTCTCAAAACAGTGACAGGCAATCGGAGCAAAATGTCAGACACATTTGTTTAATCGGTCAGCCCTCTTCAATTCTTAATCTGTGACTATGACAGAGAAGGACAAGATTTCAGCAACAACAGTCAGTAAGTGTGACATCCCTGACCTATTTTTGAGTCATTCTGATTCAGCTAGTGTGACACCAGCTTAAAGCAGGAACAGACAAGCCCACATCCACATATGACTAGGAAGGTCAGTAAAGGCAATATGAGGACTGGGGAGAAAATGGGTGAGACAGAATGACAGAAAGACCAATAATAATCTAAATGCTGAGGAAATCACTCTGATTAAATGTATAGAAATGGGCCCTATTGTAATGATCTAAGCATATGGTCTGAAGTGCATGGCGCAGGTGCACTTAGGGTGTCTGAATCCACTTTTGCTAGTTTAACGACGGAAAAAATGGTCGGCGTGCCAGGCACATGGTCCAAAAGGGTTGTACCAAGTCTCTTAAAGAGTCATGGGTGTGTTTTGGGTGTAACGTGCAATAAACCAATCAGACTGTCATCTCCCATTCCCTTTAAAAGCCAGGTATGCTTGCACCATAATGCGGATTCGCTATTTACATGGCGGAATATAGACACCTTCAACCTGAAGAGTCAGTTTAAAGACATGTGTGCATTGCCATGATTGATCAAATAATTAGCCAATTTCATTCGTCATTACTGCATATAGGTAATTCTGATACATGCAATGACTGTCCATTATGACATGTTTTTATCTTTATGCACACAATAATAATCTTTTACTTCGTAATCCTTTTATTTTTAATATTTGGCATGTCTGTTTGCTGCTGTGAGTCCCTGTGTGTGAAATAAGCAGAGTGTACGCACGTTGTGCACTCACCTATAGGTGCAAATTACTAATGTGCCCTTTAAACAACAACAAAAACAAAAATACATGACTTTAGACCATGGCTTAGACGTTTTCAGTTGCCTCAAAGTAGCAACACGCCAACAATGCGCCTGAACACACTTCGTTTCAGACCAGAACACGCATGGGCGAACAGATGGGCGCGAGTGCATTGGCTATTTAAACAACTTGGGTGCTGGACGTAAAAATGATAGCTGTGTAACTTGCAAAAAACACTTGTGTCGCACCTGGCGTCGCATAGCACCGGGTGTATGACAGGGCTATATATGTTTAATGTAGCTACATAAATTTATAGGCAAAAAAAGGGGATGCGGTCTGGTTAAGTTGCATCAGTAATGGGTTGAAGCTCTCGGGTATGGTTAGGGGTGCCAGCCAACCAATCAGAGCACATTGCGCTTTTCGGAAGGAGGGACTTCAAAGAGATCGGAAATACCAACCCGATCTCACGGCAATTCGTACATATTTTACGAGGTGGCTAATTCGTACGAATTTGTACGACTTCACTCGTACGAATTGGTACGATTTTTTGCTAAATTGTACGTATTTGATGAGTTGGTCAATTCGTATGATTTTGTACGGATGACCTTACCTCAAACCCTGCCCCTAAACCTACCCATCACTGCAGTATAGACAAATCATACGAATTCATACAAGTGAGGTCGTACGAATTAGCCACTTCGTACAAATTAGTACGAATTGGTCGTGAGATCGCGTTGGAAATACAGATGGACTGGAAGAGAGGTGCTGCATTAATGTAAATATGTGAAAAATAATGTTTTTTGAACATTCAAGCATGAAAACCTATTCTAGTAGACCTCAAAACATAATAAAGACTTTCAAAAGGCCATAATAGGTCCCCTTTAATAATATGAGTGAAAAACAGACTAAGTAGCTTTCTCTGTCTTCAATGAAACATCCAAGCTTGTTTTCCTTTACTTTGGTTTTCATGGTGGAATTACTGTAGTTGTATGGTGGATTTTATATACCATAGAATTTTTTTTTTGAAATATCAGCTATGATATAAGATAATATTTAATATGTAAACAAAATCACAATATATTAATTTATGTTGATATATTATATATTTATTTAAAAATATATATTAATTATTATATATTATATGATATTGTTTCTTTTACCGAGAGTGGGAGATTTCATAATTATTTTGATGCAATAAACTTACTGAAATTGTATTGTAAGGTTGGTTTACAGCATAGGGAGAGGGACACATACAATATCAGAGGACAGAAATGACAGGAAAATGTCAACAAAAGTAGTGCAGAGATGACAGAATGTTGTTTTAAAAAGTCTTGACCATGTGCTGCTGCTTGAAACAAAGCTCAAGAATAGAATAATTGGGGGTTTTCCTTGCTTATGTCAAAATGTTAGGAAAAATACACAAAAAATGGCCCCAGAGATCTTAGACAAAAGTTCCTTGTTATAGAAATACGTTCACGAGAAATATGTTCAAGCTCTACATCTGACCCAAATTAAAAAGACCACGTCACATTCCCCCTCAGTGCGAGCAAGCTTTCCATCAAGGCAAGAGCATAATATCTCTCTTGTTTGGCTCAGAAAAAGTGTGCCCACCTTCCTCAGGCAGAAGGAAACTAACAGATGTTTACTGTAAAGTGCACAAGGTGAGATGAGAAAAAAATCAAACTTTACCTGAAAATGTCAGCTCTATTGTGACAGTCATGACAAATTTACACTGCAGTGCTCTGAGGGTGAAAGGTGTGACTGATATTTTGGCACCTTGTTAACTAACTAAATCTCAGGAGAGTCAACCAAATGTCATTCTTGAGACCCGCCTCAGCTAGAATCTGGCTGGATTGGCAAAGACAACTGCTGTAAAGCTCTATGTATTCCCAATAAACTGTTGGGAGTAATGGATTTCACAGAGTTTATACTGTGAAGGGGAAGGCAGTGCTTCAAAATGTTAACAAGTGTGATAATTCTGGGAACATTTTCTTTGCATTATTTTAATTTAGATACACAGTTTCTTTATTAATGCATATTTATTTATTTCTTTTTGATCCACACTTTATATATTTCTGTATGTGTAGTAGGGCTGCACAATATTCAAGAAAAATGTGGAAAGTTAAATAGCACAATATCTGATATGATCATGCTTTAATAGTGTGAAATCAATGAAAATTATATATAAAAATATGTAAAAACTGCAAATTATACAACCAAGATATGTTTTTGTTCATTTGGCACTAAATCATCAACAGTAGCTGCAGGTGCCTTGGGCTAAATCCTCCTTTCATTAGTTTGTTATGAAAGTGTCATGATGGCTTGTTAATCACCTTGCATACATCATTCAGTTGTTGCAAGTCATTGTGAAATATGCAAATCATGATTTGTACAATTTGCTATATTTCTATAATGTTGATACGTTGTGCAGCCCTAATGTGTCAGCATTTGTATTGATATAAGCAAAAATGTTGACAACAGTCACACACTTATTATAGCAAAAAGTTATTCTATGCATTTCTGTATGAGAAAAACCATCTCTCAAAAACTACCTCTAAAGAGTGATATTACTTAATGAAAATAATTGCTGACGCTCAGAACCACACAACAATACTGCGCAAAGAGCTTTCATTTGCTATTTTATTCAAATTCCAAATTATATTTAAAGGGGTCATGGCACGAGAAACCAATTTTTCCTCTTGGCATTTCTTTGTCTTTGTATCATTAATAAATGAGTCCTTGTCATCAATAAAAAAAACATTTATATAATCAAGCAGTAAAAAGCTTCATTTGTATCTGAGGTGGAATGTGACGTCACAGGACCACAATCATTTGCATACGACTGCCTCGTATGCAATGAATCTCTTACTGTATTTACATGCTGTTTGCATGGTTGGTTATGGTGAAAGCATTTTGTGAGAGTGCGAAATTGTATTGCAATGATGAAATCACTGCATTCACGCGATCAACAGACTATCTGCTCAATGCTCATCATCGCAACCTTCCATGTGATGTGAAAAGATCTAAATATAATGAACAATAATCAACACTTTTCACAATTCATTCATTTCGACAGCTGTAATAGTAAAAATGTAGTAAAAGGATTTGAGAGAGTTCTACATGTAATACTTATTTCATATGCAAAGATGTCAGCCAGTCACAGCAGTGGGTGTATACACTAAAGCAGAGAAAGCGTATCAAACAATGCTTTCAAATCTGAGGGCTAAAATCAGGGTAGAAAATTGCCATTTATTTCTAAATTACGACAATTTGTAAAAAAAAGATTATAAGTGCACCTCAGGAAACATTATAAAATATAATTTAAAAAAAATCCAGTTCATGACCCCTTTAAAATATACACCAATCAGGCATACCATTATGAACATATGACTGATATTGTGTTGGTCTCACTTTTGCTGCCAAAACAGCCCTGACCCGTCGAGGCATGGATTCCACTAGACCCCTGAAGGTGTGCTGTGGTATCTGGCACCAATTCCTTTAAGTCCTGTAAGTTGCGAGGTGAAGCCTCCATGGATCGGACTTGTTTGTTCAGCACATCCCACAGATGCTCGATTGGATTGAGATCTGGGGAATTTAGAGGCCAAGTCAACACCTCAAACTCATTGTTGTGCTCCTCACTCCTGCACCATTCCTGAAAGATTTTTACTTTGTGGCAGGGCGTATTATCCTGCTGAAAGAGGCCACAGCCACCAGGTAATACTGTTTCCATGAAAGGGTGTACATCAGGGGTCTCAAACTCATTTTACCTGGGGGCCGCTGGAGAAAGACTCTGGGTCAGGCTGGGCCGCATCAAGTATTACACATAAAAAGTGTTTCAAGTATTCCAAAAAAAGTATAACAACTGATCCAATCTTCTCAATCTTTATTATTAACAGTTCTTCAACATGAATGTTTCTTCTGAACACGAACTGTTCCTCTGAATTTGAACTAAATATAGCCTATAGAAATTAAATCATGTAATATGAAATAATGAATGATTTTAATTTAATTTTAAATAATAGACTAATTCACAGCAAGGCAGTGAGCGAAATTCTAGGTCTAATTCCAGTTGGTAAAAAATCTTTTTGGGACTATTTGTAAACAATATTTGCATTAATTTGCGTCAAATATATTATTAGTCCCGATATTCTTCACACAAGTGAGTGAATAAATACATCAAATTCTCTAGTGGTCTGATGGTAGAATTTTTGTCAACCGTGTCAAAGGTTCCGGGTTCTAATCCGCTCTCATATAGTTTTCTTCATTAAAATCAAAGATGTTCATCAATGATTGTATAATAAGACCATGGACATTGCATTTGCATTTTGTTTTGTGATTTCACCGGAAAGAATAGAGTCTCTCTCAGCAACGGCATTAAGCGATAGATTGACGCGCTCGTCTGTGTGTGAAGACCATGGTGAAGACTCTGCAATGTGCACGAGCCAAAAGAGAACGTAAACCCCGCATACTTTGATTTGATTGGCCATCTCAATCATTTTGACATTGACGAGCGCTGTTAGACCACATTCGTTTCAACTGTCTGATCAGCTTCGTTCGTCTGTTCCTGTCAATCACGCGGTGTCAACCAATTATACTGCACGAGGGAGGGGCGAGCCAATTGTCTCTCTCTCATACACACAGTCACACACACACACACAAAGGAGGCAGCAAGCGCAGCAACGACTCGGGGAAAAAGGTGCTTTTCAGAGCAACGCGCGGGCCACACTAACACTAAACTTTGATGTCAAGAAGGGGGCCACAAAATATCATCCTGCGGGCCGCGAGTTTGAGATCCCTGGTGCACATGGTCTACGAAAATGCTTAGATAGGTGGTACATGTCAAAGTAAAATCCACATGGATGGCAGGACCCAACAAAAGGTGAGTTTCCCTCTCACCTTTGTCCAAAACAAAACATTGTCCAAAGCACCACACACGCCGGCTTGCCTTCTTCCCTTGCTCCGTGGTCCAGTTCTGATGCTCACGTGCCTACTGCTGGCACTTTCGGCGGTGGACAGGGGTCAGCATGGGTACCCTTACTGGTCTGCGGCAATGCGGCCCATTATGCAACAAACTGCAATGTACTGTGTATTTTGACACCCTTCTTGAGCAATTTGAGCTACAGTAGCTCGTCTGTTTGATCGGACCACACAGGCCAGCCTTCGCTCCCCACGTGCATCAATGAGCCTTGGCTGCCCATGACCCTGTCACCGGTTCACCACTGTTCCTTCCTTGGACCACTTTTGATAGATACCGACCACTGCAGACCGGGAACACCCCACAAGAGCTGCAGTTTTGGAGATACTCTGTCGTCTAGCCATCACAATTTGGCCCTTGTCAAACTCGTTCAAATGTTCGGACAAAATGTTCACTTGCTGCCTAATATATCCCACCCACTAATAGGTACCGTGATGAAGTGATAATCAGTGTTATTCACTTCAATAATGTTATGCCTGATTGGTGTATAGGCTATTAATAAATGAAACTTTTTGCATTATGTGATGAATTAACTCTAAGATCTCTTTTCTTTCCATCTTGTTGCATGTTGTGGAATGTTTAGTCACTACTGCTCCTCAGTCATGTTGACAGTCTGAACCCAGCCTTTAACCCATTAACCACTGCTTATGACAGAGATTGGTTTCAGAGGCTGCTGCACTTTGTCAACAGATTGTCAAAACTATTTGTTGTATTGTGTAGTCTCCCTAATCCAAGCAAATTAATGTTTTACTCTGTTTTTTTTTTGTTTTTTTTTGTTTTTGTGATAAAAAACCCTTAAAATATTTTTGTTAAAAATGTTGGCAGACTGCCTGTCCCTTCACAAAATTCAGGCAGCAACACATCAAAATAACTTTGATAGTCTGGGAAAGGCTCCCTCATTGCTCATGCAGTCAGTTATATGAGTGCCAAGGTCAGGGTCATTCGTCTGAAAGCGACCCATCCAGAAATAAACCGCGTCCACTGTCTGCAAGGGCAAACCAAAGACTGTTACGCGACTATAGCCTTGAGATATGACAGGAACATTATTTTCAAAAAAGTCAGGCATGCAAAACATGGGTTGCAAAACAGATCCCTTGCCGGGACTAATGAATTCTGGGAAAATGTGAATTAACAAGATAGTTAAAGACCTATTGATGTTATTTTGATGACACTCTGATGATGCTTTTTATGTCCCATCAACTCTTGACACTGCATGAAAACACTGAAATCCGGCACTATCCGGGCATGGTATACTCCTGTGTAATTTGATGTTTACCGGATGTATGTGGGAAAAAGCGGATCAGAGTAACACGGAACAGTATATTTCCAGAAAAACCCGGAAACCTCACGTATGCGGACGTATACAGGAATCCGTGAAATTTCACGGACATATACAGCTGAAACACTGCTGGGTGTGCTAGGACTGAAGACTGTTAGGTGTGAAGAAGACCTTTCTTATGTTAATGACTGACACTTGTGCTGGCTGTTCTCAGAAGGAGGGGGGCAGGGGAGCACTTCAGGATTGAGAATTATCTCTGGTCTACTGTAGGCTACAGCAAACAAGCTTTTTGTACAGAAAAAATAATTCTTAAGGCCCTGAAACACTAAACTGAACTAGCAATGACTAAAGCCGACTGTGGGGTTGGTTCACGTTGCCTGGGTCTGGGCCAAACCATCAGAATGGTGTGTCAGGGCCTTAAAACCACTGCATGAAAAGAGTCTCTTAATCAAATATTTTTTATAAAAACAGTACAAAATAAAAACCCTGTCTGAACATATACGTTCACAAAAAAATCTGAATATGTAATGAAATAAACAAAGAAATGTAATGGAATTAACAAAGGATAATTAACCAAACATTTTAGACTATCCCCAAACAATTTTTGCAAAGTTTTACAAATTGTAGGCAATAATAGAATTAAATAAAAAGGAGATGAAATGTGGAAAATGAAAAAGTTTGTTTTAAAAACACCAAAAACTGATATGCTCAAAATAAAAATATGGAATAAAAAAGAGCAGGGATTCACTTGCTCAAGAAACACAGAAACACAAGCAGATCTTTCAGCTCTGCAACTGTTCACAAAAAGTGTCACTCTAAGATTCTTAACTTTAACACGCTGCAAAAGAGGGGCGTTTTGAGGTTTGAAATCCACCACTCACAATAGATGTAGGTGCAACCAATAAGGTTACCAATAAAAATAAGGCAACCAATTAAAAAGAATCCTAATTTTACAGAAAAAAACTTCAGTTTTTTTACAGTTTTTTCTTGTAATTTTGAATTATGTTTAAAACGATGTAAAATTACAAACAATATCTAAATAAACAACTTGACTGTTATTTTAAGGATTATATCATTAATGACAAACTACAGTAATTCTCATTTTTTTATACAGGAACATCACTGTTTTATTTTTCTGTTTTCATAAATAACAAATTCATGCAAAATTACAAACAATATCTGTAAATTAACAACTTTAATACAATATTTAGCTCATTATATTAAAGGTTTATGTTTATGTCCATACTAACAATTTAACATTATTCTTTGTCATTTTAAAGTAAATCTTATTAGTTTTATATTTACACTGTAAAAATAAAAACCTAAAAAAACAGCAGCTACAGCTGCAAAACAAAAACCGTAAAATTACAGTCAAATATCTTAAGTCAAATAAAGTTAAAAAAACTTCACAGAAATTTACATTAAACGTTTTAGAGAAAACACTATTAGTTTACAGATTGTTCCTTATTTAAATTGAGATATTTTACTTTAATTTTCTGTTTTACAGTGAAGGTGTATTTTTACATTCAATTCTGGATACAAATATAACAAAATATATAGCAAACTAAATATCAAACAATAATTGTTTTTAAAGAGTACAAATCTGCACTGCTCTCCAGGTTGAAACTTCCAGGCCTCTGCCCACACCACAAAACACCATTTGACCAATTAATTAAATATAACAGCAAATAAAAATAAATATACACATTTTCTAACTGTTGTTTAAAACAAGTTTTTTTCTATATTTGCAAGGCTATTTGCTGTCTTTCCGTGTTCTTTTGAGCGTGATTGGTCAATCTGAACGTCATCCAGAAATCTGGCCAATGACAGTGCGCGCCTTCAGTTTGAATTATACACCCGTTGCCGTTGTAGTTGCTCGTGGCTCGCGGGGACGCGACGCGATCGCGGCTTCTAATCTTCACGTCGGTCTATTAATGGCATTGCATGGACCATTTAAACCTGTTAAAATCTTATTTTGGACGAATTTTGATGGTGGGATGTCGACTGAGAACGAAAAAACATGAATACGAACAGACTAAGTTTCCAATGGCGGACAGCAGACGGCAGAAGGTAACGTAAATCCCTTTATATTGTTTCTACTGCTCATCAAGATATAACGTTAGTGCATTAAAGTCATATGCTAATCGTGATTAACTTACATATTCTGTTTCTGTGTTTTTGTTGTTGTAATATTGTTAAGCTAGGGCTGGGTGTTATGGCGATCTGATGATACTGACTATTGTTAGCGATTTTGCTGTAAACGTTAACATTACCTTTTTATATTGCGGAATGGGAATATAGCGTATATAACGCAGCACTGACTGTACTAAAACGTTTTGATATTTTGACAAGGAAACATGCATGAATGTAGAATAATGAACGGGACATGCATGTGTTAAAATAAGCCTCTCTCAGACAGCATGCGATCCCGAAATCAATTATCTTTCTGTAAAATGCACACAGTTATCTCAGTAAGCCTGTCATGTGAGGTATTCACTTGATTTAAACAGTCAGTTATGTCTTAAGTAAAGTCAAACAGTTCAAGTTAACGTGGGGAAACCCGGATGCGTGTCATTATGTGCATCCGTTCTTAAAGGGGCTGCAGCTTTGTTATCATTTTAATAAAACAAAAGAATAGAGAAGACCTTCTGCTTCTTTAAGAATCAAGTGATATTAATTAATTGAATATCATACAGTGAAGACTTTTAAAGCAGTATTATTCTGTAGCATTTTAATAAAATATCCATCAAAATAAATATATTGTGATATCGTTATTGTAAAATATAATTTCTCATGTATGTATAATTATATGGTCATAATGCCCATCCCTACTGTTAGCTAGTTTTAAGATCAAGCTTGTCATAAAATGTAACAGAGTTTTGGAATGAGTAATCTGAGAACACTGTCATGTACACTTGTTCAACAGAGAGGACAGGAAACCACCATACTTGGACTCTGAAGAATTATAGGCAAACCAGGATTTTGGATCTACTGTGAAGTTTTTGTATGGGCCTGGTGAGTATGTTTTGCAAGTCCTTGTCCGTAAGTTGATAATTAATATTAATGTTTTATCAAACAAATTAATATTCATTTGTGTGTGTGCATGTTTCTTCCCCCCTCATGATCCAGAAGTTTTGGATCCATGATCCTGAAGAACTTTTACAGATGTTGACCCTGAATGTGTAAAAGGTAATCTTAAAAATTATTTTAATGTTCTCTGTTTTTTTCTGTAATGTAGACGCATGCATTTTCTGTGAAGTTGCTTTGAAACAATATCAGGGTTTTTCCTACATTTAAATTTTTTTGCCGGCCGCCAAAACAAATTTTTGTCCCGCCAAAGCCTTATTTGATCAGTTATTGTGATTTATGAGTGATGTAGAACAGATGACTGCTGCACTTGAGTTAACTGAGTGACAGAGAGAACGACCAGTGAGCTCATCCCTCGCTCGCACTCTCTCTGTCTTCAAAATAAGCATTCTTAGCTTTCTAATGTTTCACATATTACGTTAATCAAAATCAAAAGGTCGGAAGACCGAATCCATGTTGCACGTGGCGCTATCAGACGTCTTCCTTTAATTACCGCTGGGTGTGAAATGCGCTCAAAAAACATTGACTGGTTCTCTGACCAGCTGACATAAAGCATTCTTTAAAAAAACAGGAAACAAATCCTATCCGGTTATGAAGTGTTTTCTGTGTGTTGACAAATCTTTCGCAATGTTCTAAAGACGGGATTCACACACAACGCGTCTGCTAATGTCCGATTCGCCACCTAATGACTCCTTTGAACTGAATCATTTTAACGACTGGTTCCCAGAACAAAGTTGTTGTTAGCTAGCTGATTGTATATGGCAGAAAATTAGGCTATTTGTTAATTTTTTTAATATTGATATGATTACCAAAACAAACAATTATCAGTAAATGGTGTAAAAATGAGGAAAAAAAACAAACATCAAGGTATCAAAATAAGATAAGCAAAAGTTACAAACTTTCTTTGAATTTATTTCAAATTTATTGTCAGTTTTGCGCTTGCAGATCAAGTGGGTAGGGTATTTTTTTTTTACCGTGTGTGTGTGTGTGTGTGTGTGTGTGTGTGTGTGTGTGTGTGTGTGTGTGTGTGTGTGTGTGTGTGTGTGTGTGTGTGTGTGTGTGTGTGTGTGTGTGTGTGTGTGTGTGTGTGTGTGTGTGTGTGTGTGTGTGTGTGTGTGTGTGTGTGTATGGATGACCATGTCTGTCAGCCACCACCGAAGACCATTTTTGACCCAGGAAAAACCCTGAATATGTATTGTGAAAGCGCTATACAAATACATTTTAACTGAATTGTTTTACTTACTTTTATTGGCATTAACTATATATTATTAATGTATTATTTGGCAGGTCGCAAGATGTATTTTATTTTGTGAGACTTTGCTGAGGAAGTATTCTTTGGCTCAGTCTGAAAAGGCCCAGAAAAGAAACACTATGAAGAACATCACACAGAACCGTCAGAGAAAGAGACGGGTAAGTTAAGAAACCGGTTAAGCTTTTTCCCTCCAGAATGTTACTATACTCCTCTCTGAGTTTTAGTGGTTAATTTACTGTCATGTTTTGCAGTTGCTGGAGACCAGGTCCAGGGTTGCACAAACCAACACAGAACCTGTGGAAGACCGCAACTATAGACAAGATGTCTGATGAAGATGCTGCTGTTGTTGATGGATGGCCAGTGTGGATGGTTTGGCTAGCTCAAACAACATTGTGTTAGAGTTGGTCACAATTATTTTATAATTATAATTTTAATATTCAATTGTTCCATTTTATATTTTCTTTATTCCTATGTTTATATACTTATACTTTTATTGGTTCCCATATATAGAACATTTACATATATTTTATATACACTTTTTAATTTATAGATTTCTTTGTCTCGTTTTATATTGTATACTTTGTATGTTTGTTCCTTTTTAGATGTCCATGTTGCTTTTGATCTCCACGTTTTGTATTGTTGTTCATCTTACGTCGCCTTCCTTTAGAAACATTTTGTTCACTTATCTTTTCCCCCATTCATTTGAATGTATGTTTATAATGCTCTTTGTTCTTTTTATTTGGTTATATTGTTTACTTGGAATATTTATGTGTATTTTATATACACTTTTTTTTGTCTTATAAATTTATTGTTCTCATTTTATATTGTTTAATTTGTATATTTATTATTTTCCTTTTTATGTTCACTGTGTATTTTATTCCTTTACATCTGTCTTTTAAATGCATTTTGTTAATTTTTTTTCCCTTTTTGTTTCTTTACCAATTCAATTTAACGTATATTTATGTTCTTTGGACTGTTTATATTTTTACATTTGTTCCTTTACATTTTCATCCCTTTTAAATACATTTAGTTCACTTGTTTTTGTTTCACCATTGTTTTAATGTTCGTTTATAATGCTGTTAAGAATGTGGGTTTTTTTTATACCTTTTTAATAAATATTTCAGACTTTCTCAAATTGTTTTGTGTGTATTTTTCTTTTGGGAGGGAGAGGGGATTATTTTTTATATATATATATATTATATATTAATTAGCAAAATCTGCATAGCTGGCCTATAACCAATCAAGTCCCTATGCTACAAAACCTAGCCCACCCTTAGCCTTAGAAGTAACCAATAAAGTCACTTGACTGGGTTTTCAATGCGTCCTGTCCTCCAATAGCAGTCTGGGTTTTGGGAGTGGTTTTAAAAAAAACAACCAATCCAGTTTGAGATGAAGGACCAATAGGGGATGGAAGGCAAAGCTGTTTAGAGGTGTGAAAATGTCTCCTGGGAAAAACTTGATGGGATTATTTGCCATGGCAACAAATGGCTGTAGCATGGGAGTATACGGCCACAACATACATCCGATTTGGTACCATTTCGGATGAATACGGACATATACGGATCCATGGAATTTGACCTATCCGGCCAGTATACTCCTGGATTCTTCCGAATTTCAGCAGTGTATACAGGAGTATCCTGGTCCGGATACACCTTTTTTCATGCAGTGTGATGTCCCTTTGCTTTGCAGTTCAGAAAATAGCAAAAAATAGAAGGAAATGAAAATCATTCTGTAACAAAGAATCTACTTATATTGTGCAAATGGCCAAGAACATAACACTTATGCATAACACTATTTCTGTGATCTGATGGTGTGAAATTTAGTCACAGAAAACAACTCATGGATCTGACAGAGTAATTCTAATGAAGCAGGACTGAGAGCAACAGTATGGACGTCAGTACTCATATCCTCACCTGTCCAAATCATCCTTTTTCAGCTCGTAGTTTCTGAGGACCCGCAGGACTTGCACATCCTGGCTGAGGAAGCAGGGAGGCAACAGGCCATGAATGCCCAGCTGCAAGCGCTCTTCCAGGGAGAAGGCCATCCCCTGCAGAGAGGATGTAGAACAGTCAACTATCAAAGACCCCCTGTATTAATCAAGTTTTTAAAGTTGTTTATGTGTCCATATGGTGATTTTAATATGCTTTAAGACAAACCATGTGCAAATTCATAAGTTAACACCATTGCTGAGTATTTTCTCCTTAAAGCTGCAGTGAAAAAAAGACGCGGTTTGAAATCACCGGTAATTCTTGCGTCACAAACTACCTAGCATGATGAAACTTAGTGTATATACTTGTTGCCATAATATTAAATATTTAATCTTATAGATGTTATTTAACAGTTGAGATAGTTCTTTAAAGCTGATCTAACCAGCAGAAGACACTAGCCGGGTTTAAATCCCAGTTGGGGCATGTTGTAACCATAGATAAAAAAATTGTAACACTGTGCTACAATGTTCCCCTATTAGAACTATGCATATTCTATTCTATACTTTTATGAATTCTATTGAGAAACCTTGAGAAAAAAGTGAATAATGACTGAGAGTCAATGTTCAGAAGTTATTAATCATTTTTATGTTTTGAACTATGCTGTATAGCTGTGTTTTGTGGTGTATTTGTCAAACTCAAAAAATTTGTTTATTTTTAATTATTAAAAAATGCCATTATTTTATTTGAAAAAGTTAATTGTATTTTATTGACAAAATATTATAGTTTGTCCTGGATTTAATTTTTTTTTTTATTGTATTGATAACATTTAAAGCTGTCATTTGGTCATGTTACATCGTGCCCTCACATGTTACAATGTACCCCACCTATGGGGCATGTTGTCACATTTCACTTCCATTCTTTCGGGTTAAATCAAGAAAAAAGCATACACTGTATTAATGAAACAAATCCACATAATTGTACTTGACGTGTGAAAAAATAAATACTCTGAACCACAAGTGGATTTACACAAACTGAGAAAGTTAAAAAGCGTTAGGTTGTGCCCCGCTTTCCCCTATTTTAAGAGGTTATGATGAACTATGCCTTTCTCCATTGACATTCTTCTAAGTTGTTCAAAGTGTTTCTAAGGATACTACTGATTTTTAGAAGGCAGCTGTCTGGCGTATACGGCAACATGGTTTTGTGTAACATTAGCAACACATTATTAACTGTTTGATAACATAGTCAAGCAAAAGGCTAAGGACATTGTAGAGTGCGATACTTAAAACACATTACCATTCTGATACATCGACTTGTATACAAGCCTGTATGAGTGAGTGGATGCGGGGGTTATTTGCATATTCATGGAATTCATGCATTTATTCATGAATTTAGTGTGTACTAAATGAAGCAAGGGTGACATTCAAGCTATTTTAAGTCATGAATATTTTTTTCACAGGAAAAAGCGTTTAAATGTGTCATTTTGGTGATCAAAGATGAGTTTTAAGGGATAAAATAATTGACTACAGGTGGATTTCAGCAATTATTACAGTTACTGAGCATAGATAACTGACACTAATGTGTACTGATAAGTTTAAAATAAGAGTTTGCGACCTTGCAAATTACTTCCATAATGTGACTTTTTTAGAGTGAAACAGGGTATACACACACACACACACACACACACACACACACTGTTACGAACTCCCCTGTCTAGGGTAAAGGAGAAGGAACAGAATATAAAATTATAAAGAAATTACGATAAACGCTTTACGTCTATAGAACCCCCGTCTCCCGTCCCAGCACTGACTTAACACCAACACCATAAATCAAGCAAAAAGATTTATTTAAGGAACATAGGAAAACAATAACAAGGACCAAAGATCTTATTATGGGGCATTTCTTCAGGAGAGGGTAACTGCCAACATAACAAACAAAACCAATCTAACTATTTTTAATCAACTAAATAACCTATGCACAAAATAATGATGTAAACAAACAACATAAAACTAAACCTAACTTCCTCTCTCAACATAAACAGGAGAAAAAGATATACAAAATAAATGGCACCCAACTCCCTACAGCCTCCTTAACTTAAACTATAAAATATTAAAGTAAAAGTGAAAAAGATTAAGTGTAACTTGCCCTGCACCCAGGGGCTAAAAGGAAAAGAAAAGAATCCTGATATAATCAAAAATAACATCTCCTAAACACTCATCTCAAACACTAGTGAGATCTCTTACATTGGATACCACTAACAATGTAGACAACAGCGCTAACGTCTGGAACAGGAGACAGGAATTCTTCGCACGAGAGACGGAGGGTGAAACCTCCGGCCTCTCCTGAACTGCAGAGCTGGACGTCTTTTTATAGCAGAGCACATGGTTGCAGGAGCAAATCAGCAACGGGAGACACTCAGGGCACTGATTAACAACAGGTGTCACTACTCATCCTAAGAGAGCAGAAAAAGAAAAAAACAGACAACAGGCACACACACCTTGAAGAATACGTACAATTACGTAACACCCCCACACTTAATTTTACAGATCCACGGATTTGTAAATCAACCTCATTAACCCATAGGATTATACACTCTAGATAAGGCATCCGCCACCACATTCTCAGAGCCTTTTTGATGTCGAATATCTAGGTTGTATTCCTGGATTATTAAAGACCAGCGCATTAACCGTTGATTGGTATTATACATTCTGGACAAAAAAAACAAGTGGGTTGTGGTCAGTATATACAACTACAGGAGTGCTACTACCACCCACATAAACCTCAAAGTGTTGTAAAGCTAGCATTAACGCCAAAGCCTCCTTCTCGATGGTACTGTAATGAAGCTGACACTTTGAAAATTTCTTTGAGTAGTAGGATACAGGATGATCCACACCTCCCGCATCCTCCTGCATCAGCACCGCTCCTGCCCCCGTAGCACTGGCATCAACCTGTAACTTGAAAGGTAGATTGAACTTTGGTGCAGAGAGAACTGGGGCATTACAAAGGATGTCTTTAGCCGCTAGAAATGCAGATTCACACTCTCGAGTCCACACAAAACTCTTAGAGGTACTGAGAAGATCTGTCAGGGGAGACACAATACCCGCAAAATTTCTACAGAACCCTCTATAATAGCCGGTCATTCCCAGGAATCGGCGTAACTGACGTTTATTTGTAGGGGTAGGGAATTCTAACATGGCAGAAATTTTTGCTTCAATTGGACGCACTTGTCCTTGACCAACCTTTTTCCCAAGATAGGTTACAACTGCTTTTGCAAATTCACATTTTGTCAAGTTCAACGTGAGTGAAGCTTTTTTCAAACGTTGAAAAACACATTCAAGAGACTTTAGATGTTCTTTCCACCCATCAGAATAGAGGACGATGTCATCCAGGTAGGCTGCACAATTTGGAACATTCGCAAGTACCTTGTGCATCAACCTTTGGAAAGTCGCTGGTGCATTTCGCATCCCAAAGGCGAGAACGGAGTACTGCAAAAAGTTATCTGGAGTTACAAAGGCAGAAATCTCTGAAGCTCGTGATGTTAAAGGAACTTGCCAGTAGCCTTTTAAAAGATCAAGCTTAGTCACATACTTAGCTGATCCAACTCGATCAACACAGTCTTCTAAACGAGGCAAGGGAAAAGAATCCGGCTTAGTGAGACTATTTACCTTCCTATAATCTGTACAAAAGCGAAAAGTGGAATCCGGTTTTGGGACTAACAAGCAAGGTGAACTCCAGGGACTTTCACTGGGCTTTGCAAAACCATTCTGGAGTAAATACTCAACTTCAGCCCTCATAACCTCACGCTTAGCAGGATTAACCCTATAGGGAAACTGTTTTATTGGCAGATTCTCACCGACATCAATGTCATGGACAAGAACATTCGTCTGACTTGGTACATCAGAAAACAAAGTAGGGTATTCTCTGATTAATTTACCCACTTCACCACGTGGTTGCTCTGGAAGATAAGCCAGATAAGCATCCAGATCAGCGAGTATGGCTGAGTTCTGCAGACGTCCCCCCGAAAGCTTAGCATCGCACCCAGTTAAGCCATCATCTTCAGGACTATAAAGAGAAGGTAGAACGGCAGACATGACAGGTACAACTTTACTCAAGTCAGCAGATTTTTCTCCATCTCTTTTGATATAAGGCTTAATCATGTTTATATGGCAGACTCGAACTTGCCGCCTACGGTCAGGGGTGCGAATTACATAGTCAGTGTCACTCAATTTTTTATCAACAATGTAAGGGCCAGAGAATTTTGCGTGCAAAGCCGAACCAGGTACAGGAAGTAAGACAAGAACATTGTCACCAATCTCAAAACTACGTGCTATGCTCGTTTTATCAAAATGTGCTTTCATTTTAGACTGCACAGAGGCAAGATGACTTTTTGCTGTTTCACAGGCCTTATGAAGTCTCTCACGAAATGAACTCACATACTCAAGAACAGATGTAGGCGAAGATTGTTTAGACAGCAACTGCTCTTTAAGTAGTTTCAGTGGGCCGCGAACAGTATGACCGAATACTAACTCTGCGGGACTAAACCCTGTTGACTCCTGTACGGTCTCTCTTACTGCAAACATTAAGAGAGGCAGACCTTCCACCCAGTCTTTTTCAGTTTCCACACCATATGTCCGGAGCATTGTTTTTAAAGTCTGATGGAAACGCTCAAGCGCTCCCTGAGACTCAGGATGATAAGCAGATGAGAAACGATGACTAACACCCAACTCTTTTTCTACCTGTTTAAACAGTTTAGAAGTGAAATTGGTTCCACGATCTGTCTGAATGACCCTAGGCAAGCCAAAAATAGAACAGAACTTCACTAGTTCCTTCGCTACTATCTTGGCCTTTAGAGATCGCAACGGAATGGCATCAACATATCTAGTAGCTGCACACATAATAGTTAACACGTATTGATGTCCAGACTTAGACCTAGGCAATGGCCCCACACAGTCAATTATCAGACGCTCAAAAGGTTCACTAATAACAGGAATCGGCTGCAAAGGCGCCGAAGGAACTACCTGATTTGGTTTTCCCGCTACCTGACAAGCATGACATGAACGGCAAAACTGAGAGACACTAGATTTTAATCCTGGCCAAAAGAAATGTTTAGCGATCCGTTTATACGTCTTTGTTATGCCAAGATGTCCTGAAAGAAGATGCTCGTGTGCAAGTTTTAAAATTTGAGCTCGGTAACTTGAAGGTAGAACAATTTGATACTCTGCATTCCAATCACCCTCTTCTGAAAAGGAAGGTTTCCATGTACGCATCAAAACGTCACCCTCCCAAAAATAAGACACACCAGATTTTAGAACGGTACTCGAATCGACAGCCACTTCTCTGCAGCTACTCAGAGATGGATCCGCTTGTTGAGCGGCAGCTAACTGTAGTTTCTCTGTACAAAGAGGAAGGTCATTTGAGTTAGGACATCTCTGGAAGTCGCCCAAAATTTCAGGTTCAATTAACAGTTCACACTGTACTGGGTCAGACGAGTCTTGAAACAAATGAGATAGATCCATTACATCCTCATATTTCCTAGCCTGTGCTCGAGTTACTACACATGCTGGGAAGACGGCAGGAAATTTAACGGCTAATACTGACTGAGCAGACGGCACAGGGTTCGTTGACACAACCGGAAAAGGAAACACTTTGCCACCTGCTATATCGTTGCCAATTATCAGACTCACACCTTCTACTGGTAACTGTTCACGAACGCCTAGTTTAACTAGCCCTGTAACCAAATCAGAAGACAAGTAAACATCATGCAGCGGCACATTAACACAACCCAACTCCATACCGCGAATTAATACATCAGTACCGGAGTAGGAAAGATCGGAAAATGGCAACACATTCGCAAGAATAAATGATTGGGCTGCACCGGTGTCCCTAAGCATTACGACAGATTTTTCTTCGCCACTACCAGGCAAATGAACAGATCCCTTTATAAGAAATGGTTCGTACACATCCATCTCTGAACACACATGCGAGCTGTCTGAACCTGCCACCGATTGTGCAACCGCTACATTTTTAGGTCTTGCCCCAGTAGACTTTTGTTTCCAGGCTTTACACTCTGAAATCATATGGTTAGGATCTAAGCAATAAAAGCAAGCTCGCCGATCTTCGGAACCTTTTTTAACGGGCTTACTAGACATCTCAGACTTTGATGAACGAAACACTCTGTTTCCCTGCGCACGTCATTCACTACCAAAGTTGGAATTTTTGGCTGCCTCACAGAAGGAAAAGTAATTCTGTGCGTGAGAACAAATTCGTCAGCCATCACAGCTGCTTCTGCAAGCGTTGTTATCTTTTGTTCATTCATATGCACCACTATATTTTCCGCTACACAAGTTTTAAAATCCTCTAGAAGAATAAGTTCCTGAAGTAGCTCAAAAGTATCCGTTCTACTAGCAGTACACCACTTATCAAAGAGAACCTTCTTTTCTCTAGCGAACTCTACAAAAGTTTGTTTGGCTGATTTTGAATGCTCCCTAAATCTCTGACGGTAGGCTTCTGGCACCAACTCGTACGCTCGTAGTATAGCTACCTTCACAACGTCATAATCAAGAGCATGTTCTACCGGCAGTGCAGAACAAACCTCTTGAGCTTTCCCTACCAAATTGCATTGAAGCAACAACACCCACATATCCTTTGGCCAATTTAGTTTAACTGCTACCCGCTCAAATGCTGTAAAATATGAATCAACCTCAGCTTCACAAAACTGCGGTACTAATTTTACATATTTACTTACATCAAAGCAAGGCACATCCAAACGAGGAGACGAGGGTGGTCTAGAACGAGGTGAAGGGCTGGGCCGGTTACGTAATGTTTGAAGCTCCACTTCTAGTCTACGGAGTTTTATATCACGCTCAGATTCAATTTCGAGAGCTTTAATCCGCAGCAACTGAGTATCATGTTCCTGTTTTTTTACAGCAAGATCAAGCTCTTTTAATTGAATCGCTACTTTAGGATCAGAATACGACACCTCATAATCTATACCAGCTGCACCCATATCATCAGAAGCCAACTCCATTTCTCCTCCCTTTTCATGCGTCTGTTCTGAAAAAACAGTGGTTTCCACTAACCTTCTATACAATTCGTCTTTAATCTCGTGCTTTCTCGCCGCTCTAGAAACGGACATATTATAGAAGTCAGCTATTAACAACAGGTCGCTTTTTCTACACCGATTAAATTCTTCTAACGTGGGAGCCAATGTAAACTTAATCAAATCAAAATCCATACTAATACATGGACTTCCTCCCACATTAAAGGATTCAAAAAAACAGCCAAACAAAGAGATTACACGCTTACCCGTTTGTAACAATCCACTCGAGCAATGTTTGTGAATGAGTAGCTTGCATGTCGACAAAAAAACCTTTTCGCCTGCATGTTTTAAAGCCCTCTGTTTTGTTAGGACGAGCCCCCAATTCTGTTACGAACTCCCCTGTCTAGGGTAAAGGAGAAGGAACAGAATATAAAATTATAAAGAAATTACGATAAACGCTTTACGTCTATAGAACCCCCGTCTCCCGTCCCAGCACTGACTTAACACCAACACCATAAATCAAGCAAAAAGATTTATTTAAGGAACATAGGAAAACAATAACAAGGACCAAAGATCTTATTTAGGGGCATTTCTTCAGGAGAGGGTAACTGCCAACATAACAAACAAAACCAATCTAACTATTTTTAATCAACTAAATAACCTATGCACAAAATAATGATGTAAACAAACAACATAAAACTAAACCTAACTTCCTCTCTCAACATAAACAGGAGAAAAAGATATACAAAATAAATGGCACCCAACTCCCTACAGCCTCCTTAACTTAAACTATAAAATATTAAAGTAAAAGTGAAAAAGATTAAGTGTAACTTGCCCTGCACCCAGGGGCTAAAAGGAAAAGAAAAGAATCCTGATATAATCAAAAATAACATCTCCTAAACACTCATCTCAAACACTAGTGAGATCTCTTACATTGGATACCACTAACAATGTAGACAACAGCGCTAACGTCTGGAACAGGAGACAGGAATTCTTCGCACGAGAGACGGAGGGTGAAACCTCCGGCCTCTCCTGAACTGCAGAGCTGGACGTCTTTTTATAGCAGAGCACATGGTTGCAGGAGCAAATCAGCAACGGGAGACACTCAGGGCACTGATTAACAACAGGTGTCACTACTCATCCTAAGAGAGCAGAAAAAGAAAAAAACAGACAACAGGCACACACACCTTGAAGAATACGTACAATTACGTAACACACACACACACACACACACACACACACACACGCACACACACACACACACACAGAGATTTTCCTTAATTACACTTAAATACAAAGGCTATTAAGTAATAAGAAACATATATACTTTGCATTCATTTCAATAATTAATCTTTACTCAGCAAAGCTTCAGCAGCTGTATTATTAAAAGATTGTTTGGAAAAGCTTAAATAAATCCCTATCCATAAGTCTCAGATACCTTAAAATGTTCTCTTCCACGCTCACTGTTTGTTATGGTGGGGAAGTCTGTAATGCAAGCTAAGCCTAAGAAAGGTCACAGAGGTCACGGTTGGATCACACCGCAGTGTGGTGTACTGCTAAAAGGCCAAGACTGCAGCTTTTCTGCTGCGACCCTTGACATTTACCCTGACCCTGACCTATACAAGACAAATGCTTCAGCCAGGGAGCCCTGAGTTCATATTACAAGACTCCACATGAATATCTGTCAGGACCAAAAGCTGTGGCATTTGAAGCTAGCCTGTCTTTTCCTTAATGACAGACTTGCATCATCATTGCCGCGCCTCTGGCTGCTCCTTCAGAGGAACCACTAAGGAAGGCCCAAAACCCTGAAAGGCTGTGCTAGATTTGCTTTTTAAACAAGTATATGCAAGCTTGGCTTTTCAGCCCTTTTTCATCTGGTTATGCTAAGTGGTCTGTTTGTAAAAATGATTTTGGCCTCGTAAACATGAGAAGACTAGTCTGCACACGTGCAATAAGATGTGGTGTTATTGACGCAATTGAGACCCAAAGAAACTCGCCATGTAAACATTCTGAGAATTTTGCTGCTGCTTCATGAGAGGTAAATCACATGCAACATTTCTGTATTATCTGCAATGTAATTTAAATCTGAGTGTGATGAGTGGAATCAATGAGTGGACTAAATCAAAATTTGATCTAAACCATAAAAGCAGACAGACGGAAATATAGTAATAAATAGTTTATAAATACACATTTCAGTATGCATATTTAAAACAAATATTTAAATAAATATAAACATATTATTATATAAAGTTAATATATAATTTAAACATTTTGTTTTGCTATTTATTGAAGTGTAAAATCCTCAAACTTCCTCAGACAAAACTCCTTTGTGACAGCTACACATACAACAGCACTAAACATCATGTAACAGCACTTTATGACTTCTAAAAAAACAGACTTATTATTCAGAAGCCAATGGATGCTATTTGTAGCTTCTGTCATGTCTGTCATCTTCTGAAGCTAACTGTGCAGTGCGCCACTGATGGTCTGTATTTAAGAGCGTCGAAAAGTCACCGCCATCTTGCCAGGTCTGAATTGCAACCTTTGTGATTAAAAACGGACATTCTATTTTCGCTATTCTGGTTTATGTAAGACTTACACTTATGATTACATTAGATTTCCTTTCTGTTGGTTTGTAGGGTTGTTAAAACACTAAATATACTGTATATTAGAGACTGGAGCTCTGTTGAAAACATATCCAGGACAACTTTGACTTAAATAAACAATTCATTGACCTCTACTGACACATGCAAATGCCTAAAAGTGCTTGCTATTCTTGTAACTAGCGATTCGAGAAGACTGAAGATGACTCGAAAGCAACAGCAACAGGGATTCTCAATGAGAACAGCTCTACCTAATCAAAAATAATTACTCAAACAGCTCTACAAACACTGAATGGTTCCTTGTGTCATATGTGTAATGGAGACATCGGTGGAACCGGGCCCAAGCGGCAAATTAACGTCTCTGACAATGGAGCTGCGGGCGGAACTCCGGAGGGCACGTCCACAGGCCCCAGGACTGGCATTCTGATCGCAGGCACGGATGGCTGGACTGGGGAAAGTGGTCTGTTTGATGGCACGCATGGATGGCAAGATTAGAGCAATGAGTCCTGGCGGGGCTGGCGTGGGAACTGGTGAGGTGCTTGGCGCTGGTTAAGAGCGACTCTGCTTTGACACCAAGTGGAGTGCGAGACTTGCAAATCTTGCTTTATAACACGACAGTAGCGCTGCTATCTAGATGAAAAGGGTTGCAAACTGTGGCACATGAAAAGACTAAAAGACAAGTAAAAAAAAAACAATTAGAATCAAGTGATAAGTCTATTGTCCAGATGGATGCATCATTTAATAGCACTTAAAGGGATTGTTTACCCAAAAAGTAAAATTCTGTCATCATTTACTCAGCTTCATGTCACTCCAAACCAGTAGGGCTGCACAATTTGTTGAAAAAACTGAATTGCAATTGCAAAAAAACAACAACTCTGCTTTAGCTGTACAATCTGGCCCAGAATGTTGTGATTACATATCTATAAACTATATAATAATAGTAATAATAATAATACACTGTAAAATAAACATTTTATAATCTGTGGGATTATTATTATTATTACTAAATTAAAATATTAAACAAACAAGGAAATATTACTATTGTAAAATTTCACTGTAAAATAAAAAACAGTAAAAAAAAATATTATCTTAAGTGAAACTGTAAAATTAAAATACTAATATTCAAGGCTTATTTACTTTCAACCACAAAACCACCAAGCTTTTATTTTGGCTGAATGGGACGGAAGTAGCAACAGATTTTATCTTCCATATTGTGATGCACCCAAGTGTAACAGATTATCGGGGTATGCTGGGGACTTGGTTCTATTCTGTAGTTGATTCAATTTTGAGATGTGGGCATGGCCTTCAGAAATAGGGGCAGATGAACACGAGTTTGCAGGGTTTAAGCAGACTAAATAATTGGAGAAGTCATAAATACATTACCAGAGATAAATCTGTATTTTTCAAGATCCATGTCATGTTATCCAGTCTGATTAAACATTACAAAGTCAGACATTTTTTATGCATGGATGAATTGTTCACAATACGATCTCTAGCATGCATTTAGAAAATTGATAGGGTGAAGTCATCATGAACATTTCAGCTGAATTATAAGCACTGGCGTCCAAATGTACATTATACTGTAAGCAACCCAAACTCAGTCTTTTGATTCATTATGCAGCCCTAAAAACATATATAACTTTTTTTCTATATAACACAAAAGAATGGCATCCAAACAATACAGGAATATCACACCATTTTCTTTTGTGTTTTTTACAGAACAAAGAAAATCATTCCGATTTGGAACAACATATGATGATGAGTTAATTATGAACTAAACTGATATCAGAAGCCCTGCCATGTTTACTGGCTCAGGATGTTACGGCTTTGCTTTTTGTAGCGATAAAGGGACAGGCAGGGCAGGAATGTGTGAACGCTTCCACATGCGCAACAGCCACATTAAAGACGCCAATGTGTTGTGCGTCAACGTGTTCTATGCCCACACAAGCTCAAGCAAGGAGAGCTGCTGTGCATGCCAACCTGTAATATCAAGATCAATGCCACCACTCCTCTATTTTGGCCATGACCAGCACCACCCCAAACACAGCACTAAGTACTTTGTGGCAAACATTAAAGCCTTGCTTTTGACTGATAAATCCAGTCTACGGCTTTCAAAAGCTCTTCATAGCTTCAAGCAAGAGGTCATGTTGAAGAACTCGCCGATTCCAATTCAAACAACTCAATCTGAATCCTGAAATTCCCAGTACTTGTATGCGGAAAAAGTTGCAGCTGCTTCGTAGAGTGCCAAAAAAGCACCAAGGCAGAAAAAAGGCAGAAAATCAAATCAAAGCAAAGCTGTTCTTCAATGGAACTTTACAGTGGGAGTGATTTTTTTTGATCCTGTAATGGAGAATACATGAGAGTCCGTGAAGCACATCAGTGTCAGTGGCACTATAATGAGCCGCTTTGGATGAAGTATTGCATTTTGTGATCTCACTGATGAGAAAAGTTTCAGCTGAGCCATAGCATAACCTCTGCTTCCAAAAATCCTTCCTTGTTAATCGAAATGTGACATTTCTTATTGTATATTCAGGACGGACTTAATGTTCTTAGAGTGATACCAAAGCTCTGCTAATGGGTGTTTCTTCAACTTTGACTACTTGTATGTTGGGTTGGTTTCTGTTTTATAAAAACAGATAAAATTGAAATATTTGATACAATGGAAATGTGGTTGGAATTTGCATTACCTTAAAAAACAGTTGGATATTGATAGAGGACAAATTAATGTCTGATAATGTGAAAAGCGTGTTTTAAGCGTGTTTAAAGAAATTTCCACAGGGTCAAAAGTCCTTATAGTTGAAGAAACACCCAACTATGCATATCTACACACACACATACAGTAGTCCAACATTCACACATCAAACATAACTACAAATCTTGCTCCAAACGGAAATCCTGGTGTGAAGCAGGGCTCGCTACTTGGCCCATTTCAGATTCTCGAAATAAGAAAGGGACGTGAGAAAGGAAATCGTTCATGTCTGTCTAATATACACACTGGCTCTCTTTCTGAGAAAAAGATCAGAGGCAAAGTTTTTCTTCCCATTGTACTTCTCACATTTCTCGTATGTCCAAGTGGCGACCTTCATCAAAGTGAAAACACTTAAAAGTTTTCTGTTAAAAGAAAGCTTTGACCCGATGCTACAGCCATGCTATGATCAGACACAGAGGATGTTTTTCCCAGCTATCTGAGACTCCTTTGAGACGGCCGAATCCAAATAAAATCATGTCTACCGATCTGAGATGCTTCAAATCATAAGTTTGGTTGGTGAAATGGACTATGGTGAAAAGCTGCAAGATTAATAATTAAAAGATTTCGAATGACAATGATTCTGCTATGTCTATTAAACCTTTAACAAGTATGATCACAGCGGAACATTAAAATCTGCTTGACACTGCCGATGAACCAGAGAGAGCAGTTGTCATGTTTTTGAAACAGATTCATAAACAGTCCACACAGAATCATTATTTATGTACAATCATTCAAATGATCACAGAAGTACTGGGATAAAAGTTTATAGTTCGGATATAACCGATGTCTACGGTAATAATCAAAATAGAATAAATCAGCTTTTGAAAGTAACTTGATGCTTCAAATTGTATCAGTTACACCGCTACGCCATTAGGGGTGAAAAAAAATTAATTTATTTTCAATTGAATCATTTATTCAAGAGATTCATTCAAAAACGTTGATGCGTCTGCAGCAATAATCTCATGGTTAGTGCGCTGACATGTAACTCAACTGCGTCTCCGGCGACCCGAGTTCGATACCCAGCTCGAGGTCCTTTGCCGATCCCGTTCCCCTCTCTCTCCAACCCATGCTTTCCTGTCAAATCTCTACTGTCCTATCCAATAAATGCATAAAAGGGCCAAAAAAACAACTTTAAAAAAATGCCGATTCATCCAGTAATGAAACAAGTGAAGTCTTTGTGAGTGAGTCATTGAATAATTCATTCAAAACTATTTTTTTAAATAATTCATTCAAATCAATTAAACTATTTAAATAAACTGCAGCAATTGACATTGTGTTAGAACCTCTAAATTACATGTTATTTTGTTTAGTTTTCTATTCAGAAGCATGAGAGAATCGTGATCTCTATTTTAAACAAAAAAATTGTGATTTATCCAGAATCATGCATAAAGGGTCATTTTAAAGGGTACATTTAAAAGGTCTTAACAGGTGTAAACAGACACACTCTTAATGTGGTAAAAAACCTCACGGCAGCCCAGTCTGGTTCGGCTGCTTGATGGTGCAACCAAAAAAAAGGAAGAAAAAAATGTTTTTTTTTCACAGGGTACAACTCAGACTAGTCCTTTCCAGCTGACCAAATAGGGAACAAATGAACACATGCTATTCTCATAAACACCCTCATTGCTTAAATAGCTGTATTAATGCCACATGCATCTTCCCACGTTCTTCAGTCCACAAGCAGTAATTTCAGAGCTGTTAAAAAAGCCAAAAAGGATGACCATAGAAAGTGACTTGTCGGGACTAAAGCAAAAAGCAATGGGTGGAGATAGTGTGGTGGATGTTGTATTGGCCTAAAGCATATACATCAGATTGGGTGTAGTTGGTACAACGATTAAATCTGAATGTTTGCTGTTTCGATACCCTCAAGAAGCAAGCCACGAGACATCAGCATTGTTTATGATAAGTTAAAGGGATAGTTCACCCAAAAATAAAAAATAAAATCCTGTTATCACATATAAACCTGTATGACTGACTTTCTTCTGCAGAACACAAAATACGTTTTTACCCACACATTAAGGGTCAATGAGGTCCAAAACAACATTGAAATACATTGACTTTAATTGTAAGAAAAAAAAAAGAAAAAAAAAATCAAGGAGACTGCTGTTTTACCGAAGAAAGAAACTCAGTTTTGATGATGACAGAATTTTCTGAATTTTTATATTTGGATGAACAATCTCTTTAATGCCTCTGATCTATGATGACATTGCATGCGACTCTTGAGAACAAATTTCATCGGTTCTGGTTTGCGTAAAAAAATCAATAAATAAGAAATCACTTAATGGCAAGTAACCAGATGACAAATACAAGAGGCAAATCATCTCAAATGCAGAAAGACAAACACGTGTGAACCTTTAGGAAAGTGCAATAAGCAAGATCCACATGTGCACCATTCATTTGTGAGACCCCAAATGCCAAAAATATGTACTTGAACAGTGAGCAATAATAAAGATAAAGAACGGAAATTAGAGTTCTTCAGCAGCTGGAGGAGAGTGTGACTCACAGGCACAAACAAAAGTGAAGACTGCATCAATAAACATCAATGTGATACATCTCCAAAACATCAGCAAAATAAAGCAAAAGTGCAGAAATCCCCCTCCATCAATAATACACTGCCTGGCTACGAACCAGCGCTGTGTTTTATGAATTGTGGGCTTTTTAGTGGTAAGCAAACTATGGTACCAGAACGATGACTCAGATTCTTGACTTCCCTGCTTGATAATTTCCACAGAGATTTGTCTGTTTACACACAACACTCTGCTGAAAGCTCAATTTTAAAACCATCAATATGTGATGTGATCTAACACACACTCACATCACTTCTCCACTTATCTCTCAACACCAACTAAGAGGAAAAGAAAATAGATTTCTGATTCTAAGGCTGGCATATTTAGCTAAATTAAATGGTGATAAACAACTGTGATCTTTAAAGAGTAATACATCAAGTTCAGGTAATTCTCTTGTTGGCCTGTTTTTTCTATAACAAGCAAATACATTTAGGGCCACAAATATACAAAATTAAATGTAGTTTGGTGATATTCCAGTGGAAAGATATCATTTTTAAATATAGTTTTTTACGCGATTGTTTCTTCTATACCGTTTTTTGGATGGCACAAATCTTCAATTATATATCCCTTAAAATATAGCAGCTATATTTTCCCATGTATAAAGGCTCATTTATATTGTTATAAATAAAAGAATATGATAAATATGTGAAAAACATTATCTTAAAATATTTACGTTTTGTTAAGTTGACACTGTATCTTTTTTTCACTCACCAATTAGAAGGTAAAATGAAACAGTCTTTCCATTACAGTTTCATCTTGAAGCAAAAAGGCAGAAACCAGAATTAAGCAAACTGAAAGTAGGCCAAAAGGAATCCAATAAAAAGATTATTTTGTGAAACATCCTTAAATATTTAATTCAACAGTGAATTATGTATATTATATTAGTCTTTTGCTACAATTGGATGAAAAAAACACTTGAAGGCAGTGTGCTAAACACTCCACAAGGAATTCAGTGATAAGATTAAGAGATATCACTATTTATTTATTAGTTTATTTGACAGGGACAATGCAGAAAAGACATTGCTACAATTTCAAGCAGCCGATGCTCCACATATAGGCTTCTAGCCAAAGGCTAATTTGCAGCTATTTTTTTATCAGAAAATAGTTGTGAAGTGTTTGTTCATGCAAGAAAAAGAGATATGCAATAAGGGCATTGATGGCTTTTGCTCTCAGTTCTTTGATCTGCTCCGAATCAAAGGTGTCCTGAGCTTCTGGTCCTTCTGAAAACAAACAAACTCCAACTGAACTTTGATCATGAACACCAGCTTAAATATCTTTTGACTGTTGCTTAAAGGTGGGGTCTAATGCTATTTCATGCATTCTGAGTTTTTTACACTGTTAAAGATTTGGATTTGCATGCTAAACATGGCCAAAATGATAAAAAAAAAATAAAAAAAAACTAGTTGGGCGTATGATGGAGTATTTCTGTGCCAAATACACTCCTTCAGTTTCGTTAAGTTTTTTTTTCAAGGATGGCTCTGTATGGCATCAGAAAGGGTGGAATTCCTTGTATGGGCACTTCTCCTGGATGAGCGTGTGCGCACGTCAGCAACGCTGTCACCACAAGCTCGGCTGTTTTCGGAAAGAATCGGTACAGCGTATCTGTCTTTTATAAATATGATAAAACAAAGACTCTTCGGAGATGAAGAACACAATACTACTCTATAGGTACTCAAGATTAACATGAGACTGGCAGGAACTGTGTGTATTATGTACCCTTTAAAGGTCAGGGATGCATTTTTTTTACCTCCTAAGAAAAAAGAAATCACTATCTATTTGCACTCAACTGAATCAGAGGTGAGGCTGCGCTTCTTTTTAAAAAAAACAAAATAGCCAGATTTCTGGACAAAAAAAACTATCCTCCTTCTTTAAAAAAAACCCCGAAAAACTTTTTGAATATTATTTCAGCAGACCAACCAAGAGATTGACAAGTTGGCAATGCCTGGTTGTAGCATTTTTATTGCAACAAATAAATTGTCACCATGTCTGTAACACCGCAGAAGACATTGCTGTGGTGTAAGCTGGTCTTTTCAGCAAGGTCAAGTCATTGTGGTGAGATTGAAACGATGCTGTCAACAGCATTGTTTTATTTTATTGTACTTATTTTAATCTACCCATTTCTATCTAAAATGTCAAAAATACTTGATGAACTTTTCACAGAAAATATAAAGCTTTTTTCAAGCCTAAACCCCACAAAAACAAAGGGGCAGACACACACCTGTATAATTAACATGTATCTTTATGAACCGTTTTTGCAGCTGACTGAATGTGCATGTTAATGTACACCTCTGCACAAAGCAGCATTGTTTACGATCAAATCTAAATCACTATTCATATCTGCAAATCCACAATCCAGCAGAGCAACAGAGAAGCACATTTTGTAAAAACAGCAATCTAAAGCCATCTACTTCCTTTAATTGTTAAAAGTTGCACTCTGACTTTTGACCCTGCTATGTTAAGTAAGATGATTGTTAAGAAGGGTTGCCATAGCTGTGGGACACAAACAGATCATGTACCAGTGAAATTCCCCTTCCTCTGCATCCAATTCTATTTTCAAAATGCTTGTCCATGTTGTCCACAAAGGTAACAATGTCTTGGAGTTGTAAAAGTGGGGCTTTTCAATGCTTTCTGGTAAGGTCGTAAAATGTTCTTTCAGTCCAGCAGGGTCTAAGACGGTTGGTGGACATTAATAGTCCCGTTCTAAACAGTAAGCGAAATCTTTACAGGCCTGGACTGCAGGTGTAGGACTTGGAGTGAAAAAAGCTGCGTTGAATTCGGTCACGACCTCTAACAATGGCACAAAAGTGCTGTCTAATCCATCAACTTAAAGTGTAAATTCTGTTAAATAAAAATGAGTCGCTATTTGTGTTACGGTCAAAGTGACATTTACAAGGTGATTATTCATATTGAAGATAACTTTTATCACTTGCTGCTTTTATTACTTCTAGATTTATTGATCTAGTGCATGCCCTTTAAAAAAAGCAGATTAGCTAAGTCACAGCCATAAACCATGATGTGTGACTTGTTGTATTTGCTAGAAGGGATATTTTATTCAAGAAAAAAAAAAGGTGTACCACGGAGAGTCATTATTCATATTTTGCAGTGTTTTCCCAGAAAACTGTGAATTAAATTGTCTATCAGCTAAAAGTCAGTTTTGCCAATCTTTAGTAGTGCACTAGCCTATAGCACATATGAGACTAAAAGCCACAAAACTTTCATTTCAGTGGGTCTTGAAATAAAAGTAAGAGAGAGGAAATAAGATGCCATAGAGCAGACTTGAACCTCAGTTGTCTGAGTCAACACCCCCATAACTGGGGTTATTTTATTTAAATTAGGAGACATCCTATCTTTTATTAATAGACTCTGGAGATCCAATTGTTAATGGATGTTAAATAAAATTCAGAGAGCTCGTGGCCAAGAGCGAGTCAAGGCCGGGTCAATATGCAGTCAATCCCTCCGAGCACTCAGTCCGTGGTCAGGCTCCTAACCTGTTCTCAAGTATATCAACCCTCACTCTGTTTTTTTAAATATTCTTTTTTATGTTCACCACTTTCCTTTATCATTCCAAAATGGTATGTCATCATCTCTTTGTACTACAAAACAAGTCTCACCAGCTGTATCTTTTCATCAGAACACTGAGGAACAGGATCAGAACCACTAGACAAAAGACTAAATAGTAAACCAAAAAGGACAGGGTTTAAAAGTAACAGAGAGAATGGCCTAGGTGACAAGGCTAGTTGAAACAAAGCCGTCTGTGTATTATATAGAAGGGGGAAAAAAAGAAAAAAAATGACTAGCTGGACTTGATTGGACTGTGATTACCAACTTTTCAGAAACTCAGAATATGGATAGAAACGAGTACTCAAGTGCATTGATTGATCATGAAAACAATGAGTGACTCGAAAGCTTACAATTAAATCAGGCTCCTAACAACTGCATGTGTTGGGCTCTTTAGATGTGCTAAAGACACAAAATGTTGAAATGACCAAGAACCCACTTTGGCACTTGTCAGTGTGCCAAAAGTGGCAATTAGCTTTGTGTAGCACTGAAAGAAAACAACATTTTAATAGAAAAAATAATAGTAGTGTTAATTAGCTTAATACAAGATTATAGTTAACAGTAGCTTAATACAAGATAATAGAAGTGTGTGGTACTCCAAGTGCTTTCGTACACTATTTGTTGGAACATGTTGTTCTCTGCAGTGAGTTGTTAAAAAGCTGCATGTGCATAAAGGGAATAAAGACATTCTTTACTGCTGCCAAACTACATAGTATTTATTTGAATCAAACAGACTGAAGGTTAAGTCATTTGAATTTACAAATTATATGAATGGGAATCGGGTATCCTTCACATTTTAACCATCCCTGGATTCAGACTGCACACTGGTCGACCTGTACTTGAGCTGTGTTCGAAATCGCCCTTTAGTGTACATCGGTTGTACACCCATTATTGCAGTGCATCGTGGAATTTGAATGAGGGCACTTGATTACGTCCACTATAGTTTCAGACACCACTACAAAAGGCTGTGCCCTCAAATAGTGCCCTATCCTCCTGGGTCACGGTGCCACTGTCCTTAAATACATAACATTATATTTTAGATCATTTCTCTGACACCATACGTCACAGTTTTAAGTCTGGGGGTCCTGTAAAGAGCACATTCAGGGCTTTTCAGAGATACCATTTGTTTTGAGGTTTCACCAAGACAACAACTTCTCCATATAGAAATATGATTATATTTTGTAATATTTTGTAATTATTATTTAAATATGACAATTTTTTTTAATTGTTTGTTATAAATCAGCATCTCAGGAAAATGTTATGGGGTTTCTAATCAAAATATGACTTTCTGTTACAAAACAGGACATTGACTCAATAGAGGACACCGGGATTTAAAGCATGTTTATCATACATGACTCAATAGAGGACACCGGGATTTAAAGCATGTTTATCATACATGATATATAAAATATTAGATATTCCTATAAAATATTAGATATTATTATGAAAATGTTGCCAACTATTACTGCCATTATTTCACTTCTTGCTCCAAGAACACATTAATGTGCAAATTTTATACAGTGTATAGATACATTGCATTGAATGGGAAAACCCCTCATATTGTATAAAGTAAAATGGTATCAACTCATTCTGTTATATCTTTGTCACAGTGTGTTTTGGGTTATGTTTCATGTTTATCATGTTCAATGTCATGTTCACTGTCTTGTTTCTTCGTTCGTCATGTTTCTTAGTTCGCCATGTTCTCTGTCATGTTTTCCTGGTTTGTCATGTGATTCCCTTGCCCTCATGTAATCCTGCCATGTGTTCTTGTGTCATGTCATTGGTTCATTGTTTAATCATTGTTCACAGGTGTCCCTTGTCCAGTCATTAGTCCTTGTGTATTTAATCCCTCATGTTTGCCTTGTTCCCTTGTCTAGTATTGAATGTTGTAACCTGCTGTTGGTGAGTTTTACGCCACGCCGTAATGCTAAGTCTTTGTTTTATGTTTTGGCTTTTGAGTTGATTAAACTGCACTTGGGTTCAGCAAACTTGCCTTTAGTGGACTGTTATGTTACAATCTTACATATCATAGTTGAGAATCATCTTTAAACAAAGTTTGGTTAAAAAAATCCTGAAACCTAAAAATTGATTGGTGAATGGAAAGAAACATCCCATTGTTTTTGCCTATAAATGTCATTTTTATTTTTTTAAACAACCGAGTCCCGGACTCACGAGGACATAGCATAACCTATGAATAAAATAATTTTTTCAACAAAAAAAATCAATTTGTTTCTTATGCTCTAAACAATGACATGAAAAAAATATTAAATTCAAAAGACTTTGTTTTCCTGGGTCTTAGGAGACTATTTAAGGGTATAGTATGGGGGGCGATTTCTGACACAGCCTTGGTTCAAAAGAGAACTTTGTTTAAGAATCAAACTGCACTCATTGTCATGTGTGTTTCTGATTCACTGAAAATAATTGGTTTGAACGGTTTAAAAGAACTGGCAAATAAGATAAAAGAATGGCAAAGAATCCCACTACCCCCATTAATCAGGCTGATGTGCTTTATTTATTGTCTCAATGACTTACTTTTGCTGCACTTGACCATCCCGAGAACAATACAACCTGACAGCTATAGCTCATCAATTGGATGTTAATGGCCAAAGAGTCAAATGAACAATGCACACATTACATTTTTTCCAAAAGAAACCAATTTTATTGTCTGGAAGAGTCATTTAATATCAGCAATTAAATGAGTTATATAAGAAGGTTCAGAATTCCTACAGTATGTGGAGATCTAATTAAAACTCACAAAAGATTATGGGAACACTTTACAATCAGGTCCTTCCTGTTAACATTAGTAAATGCATTAGCTAACATGACCTAACAGTGAACAACATATTTTAATAAAGCATTTATTAATCTTAGAAAAAATATAGTTCACTGTTTATTCATGTTAGTGCATTAACTATGTTAACAGAGAGCCTTTTGACTTTTACAAATGTATTAGTAATTGTTGAAATTAACATGTATTATTCATTGTTAGTTCACGTTAACAAATTAAACCTTATTGTAAAGTGTTAACAAGATTATATAAACTGTTGCTTCACTTATTCCCATGACACCCTTTTATTTCTAATAGCTAAAATTACAAACTAATGTCTAATGTTGAATCTCATGCTCAGGGATTATAGTAACAGTTGTAGTTGTAGTAATTAATTGTGAAATTAATTACTGTTTTTATTTCTTTTCTTTTTTTAGTGCAAATTTCCACAAATGTGCATAACATCATATCTTTGAATAAACTTTGTTTTGGTACAGTACGTTTTGTGGTACAGTGGTACAGTTTTGACACCATAATTGCCCTATTTTTTACATGAGTGTCACAATATTGTTTTTTTAACCGTGGAAAGCTTTTATAACCTTGCTTAGGTTACCAGCATATTTTAAATGCCTCACTTCCTCAATACAAAGGCTAAAACACTATCTGCCTGTCAGATAAATTCCCCCATAAACTGACAAATAGATCCATTTGTCTGAATCATGGGTGACTGGTATATTTGCCTTTTGTTTTGTTTAGATAGAAGATGGCATTTATCTTAATTCATCTCAAATGGTGTTGTCCTTTTGACAAACATCAGAGAATTATGACCCAAGAGAAGACTATTTCCAAACATTCAATATTGTTAAAAAGTATCTGTTGCCGTTTTCCGCTTGCTTTACAAGCCGTGCCATGACAAGGACACTTCACCTCACATCCACTCATGAAACTTCATGTAGCAGACGACAATGACAGTAATAAATAAAGCCAAACAGGCATCCTGCAGAAGCTGGTCTAAGCAAACTGACAAAGCAGGGTAGGGACAATGTTAAGAATTCATTATTGGCTACACTTTGCAAGGGCTTTTTCCTGACAGGAAAAGTAAACATGATGCTTCATTAAACGGTTTTCCATATGGCGTGATGCTGTCCAAAAAATCATGTTTCAGATCCAGAGAAGGCTGTATACTATTACTTTGTGATAGCTTCAACCCACACTCTCATTTTGACTCAAGGAGAAATAGGGTTCAACACATTTCATTTCTTCACACAAAGCAGTCCCCATGAATGCCATCTGAGGGATGTATAAATGGACTTGTTAGTTAAATAGCCCTGAAAAAAGTTACGGTCTGACTTGTTGGCTTGAGGAGAACAGGGGCCTGTTTCAGAAAGGAGGTTCAACCAACTCTGAGTTTAAACCTGAACTCTGAGTTGACTTACTCTGAGATGGGAAACTCTGAGTTTTGGGTTTCAGAACAGCTGAATTGAGGTAGTTCAACCAACTCTGAGTAGACTGACTCCGAGTTAAGCTCATGCATTCCAACTATGAAAAGCCACGATCAATGGAGCTCCGAAATTATGATTCACCATGGCAACAGCACCCAACAAAAAGACGTTTGCATACTTCCGGGTCAATACACAAGTTTAATTCTTAATTATTTTAATTAAGTTTAATTTTCATGGTATCCAAAAGGCAAACAAAGAATGTGGCAGCAGCTAAATAAATAAATAAATAAATGAAAAAAACAATTCAATCAGGAAAAGCTTTAAGCATAAAATGTTCATGGGTGTTGGTTTAATGACTTTACAAACATTTGACATATTAAATAAATATCATTCAGTGTCCAATGTGCAGCAGCTTTTCCCACATAGACCCTTTTCACAGTGATGACGTGTTTTAATGGTCATCAATATCGTAAATCCTGCAACGTTTTTTGTATTTTTTTTTAATGTATGTACATTTATAACACTAATACTTTGTATTATATTACTTTTGCATCAAATTACAAAAATCAAGTTACCGCTGCTGTGAGAGTGTTTCTAATACAGCGTCTATGGGAGTGATAGTTAAAATGAACAACTTTCTCTCTTTTCACTGCAGTTATCAATCTCACTGTAATTTTTCCATCTTTTTGAAAGTTTTGAAATCACTATTGTGGAGTTTTTCTTTTGCTATTTGAGCAAATGGAGACACAAAAATATATATATTTAATGTATTCTCTCATTCACCGCTATAAGAGTTAACCCAACTATGACGACTTCAGCTTCGGAAACCCAGAAATGTGAAAAGGGTCTATGCTCTTTTCTCATAATGAAATGTTCTCTGATCCCACCTGTTACATTTATTAATCAGGGGAATGACATTATTGACTTCTACTCAGGCCAGCCAAACACCAGCACCACTGACAGATGAAGAGGAGATGGAGGAAGAATATTAACACCAAACAGGAAAAAGAATAAAGTATTTGTAGGAAATAAAGATGACTATAAAAATTTAAATAAATGTATTTAACAGCTGTTATACCAGCTGTTAACCAGTGGTGGTTATGGCATATATCTCGTACTACCATCTGGCAGCATCCTTCCATTCCATACAATAATCCGTTTTCAGAAAGTGTGATGATGGGTATATGAGTGTCATAAATGCGTCCAACCACTGGAAATCCTAAAGGAAATTCGAATTATTAGGTTACTTCTAGAGGATTATCAAGTGAACGTCAGGATCCTGTATGAAAGGACATGCCATTTTTGTCAGTTTGACAGTGTCCTCATGATGAAAATATGAGCAATGAATGTTCCTGCAAAGAATGCTTTTCTTACTTAGTATTTTTGTCAAATGGCAGAAAATGTAATTTGTTTTAAGTAAACTTTGCTTACTTTAGATTTAGATTAAATTAATAATTTTTTTTATATTTATACTTGAAATACGACCAAAATACTCAGTAAGAAAAGCATTTGTGGCGTTTGAATGAATGAATAAAGTATTAAACACTGCTGATGCTTTAAAAAGCTGGAGAACGAAAGAAACTCTGGGTTTACCAAAGAAAACCTGCTCCTGACCAGGTTAGGTTCACAGAGTAAGTTACCCTGGTAACTGACTCTGAGTATAAGTTACCTCTCTTTAGGAAACGGGCTTGACTTACCCTGCTTTCTCGGGTTTGACATACCTCCCATTCTGAAACCGAAAACCCAGAGTTTCCCTTATTTCAGGGTTAACCTACTCAGAGTTTTCACTTAACCTCCTTTCTGAAACGGGCCCCTGATATAGATGCAAGACATTACACTGGTTTGTGTTCATCTCCTGATGCTGAGTCTCTTTTTTTTCTTTTACATTGTAATATACTGTCTTCTGTTAAGATTTTGGTTTCATGCTCATGTCACTTTTGAGTGTTTCATTTTTGCACTTTTCTTTTATTCTTCCATGTCTTTTTGTAAATTTTCTATATTATTATTATTATTATTATTATTATTGTTATTATTCAATAAATATACTATTTGGGTTCAAAACTTTTATCTTATTAGGCTGAGCCAGTGTTATTTTAGTTTTTATTCTAGTTTTATTCATATTTTGAATGATCGTTTATTTATATATTTTTAGTTTTAATGTTCATTTTAGTTACATTTTTAGTAAAAACATGTAATTTATTCGATTTGAGTTTTTTTTTTTAATATTGCTATTTTATTTAATTTTATTTAAGTTTTAGTTTTTATTTATATCCAGCTCATTGCCAAGGCAACATTAATAATTTTCATTTAGTTTACATTCTTCAACTTTTTAATATTTTATTTTATATATGAGTTTTATACTTTTAATACTTTAGTTAACAATAATAACCCTGGGCTGAGCATTTGGTGCTTTGCATAGCCTTGATCTAAGAATCAGTCAAAAGTAATTAAACATACAACCCAGACACAGACACAGCAGGAGCCCTCTTAATGCGATAACCATGATCAGAGGCGTTTCTCAGTGGACACATACTAAAGCTCAAGGCAGATAATATTTTTTTCCAGAGATTCCAATCTAACACAAAAATTACATATGATAAATATCAAACCATTTCTTTTTTTTTCTGAAAGCTTTGAAACATTTTCACTTTGGCATTCATGTATTACTGAATGAAAAGCAGGAACAGATATTCCAAGCAAACTTAAAAAAGATAAAAAATAAAAATGAACAGGAATGGAGAAACAGTTCCTGTGATGATTATGTAAGAATTATGGGTATGTGATGTCCATTGAAAGCATCCAAAGGAATAGACTGCCAACACTCAAAAAATAAAGAAATGTTTGCTGATCTTGAGGGAGTTTCCACACATAAAGTTAAAGTCGACATAAAACGGAAGTTGGGACTGCATGTCTTTTCTTTCCTTGTGACGTATATCTGAGTGAAACGGCTTCTCAAATAAGAAAAAATTTAGGGCAGATATGATTTTGTCCATTAGGAATTGATTAGATCATTGTGGTTTGCTATTGCTGTGTTCTCAAGTGAGTGACAGGTTGTCCAGCCCTTGCACCAGTAAACACGTCATAAAAGAAAGATTAAGGATTAAGGATTACGAATGCACATTCATTTTACAATAACACATTTAAATAATTTATATAAATAATTTATATATATATAGCTGCAAGCAGCGATGACGGGACAGAGGCCCAGAAATTCTATGGCAATTTTCTGGGATCAACGCTTTGTGTGAAAGAGGCTTAAGACTTTTCAATAAAACAATCTTTATTATGAACAGACTTTGGGACATGTTCTAGTCTTCTTGTATGAACCTGAATTCATTTGACTCTTGAATGCTGACGTAGTGTGACTGTTGAACCTCATTTCTACACAGGTTCAGCATCGCTCCTCTGGGGCTATACTGTGCCGGGAATTTAATTTGACACCATTCATTCACATCCTCCTTACATCTAGTTAAGTAATTCACATGCCCACCCACATGGTGGCCATCCATGTGAAAAACTGCACATCTTTAGGAAAACTAAAGACAAAAAAGAGGTAGACTTAAGGGCCTAAAAAAATCCTTCTCTTTGAGCAAAGACCGTGACAACTCTCCCCATTTCCCCATGCAAGTCTGAGGATTAAAGGCAAGAAAGCACAAATTCCCATCCATTCCTCACAAAACACTCGGTATAGGTAATAAATGTATAGTTTCTCGAATCTGATAAGCATTGGATTCATTTAAGCCTTTAGCGCATGAGATTATGTATGCCAAAAAAAAAAACTAATTATGTCAAAGCTACTAATAGACATTAATATGACTGTGCTGTAAAGCCCTGAAATGTGTAATAAGTTGGTTGACCTTCAATTGTCAAAACATTCCAGAGCATATAGGCTTTCATTAGAGCTGTCCATCACTATTTTGCCTTAGGTCTGGCATCAATTATTTTGCCTTATTATTTAAATCATGACAGATAGACGCAAAAAAAAAAAAATTGCATTTAAAATCAAATTTGACAACCAAAGGGAAAAGCTTAATGAGATTGGACAGCAACAAATTCTTGTATACTGATTATCAAAACATACGTGATGTTGGTTGCATATTAACTTCCATCAAGGTTTGTCAAATCATATTATATTTTACACAGCAGCTCTAATCAATAACAGTGCAGGGGTGTGATTCATGAAGCGGGAAACAGAAAACATGGAGTGGATCTAAAGCGGAAGGACTGTGAATGTGATATTGATATTTAATAAAGAGGAAGTTAATGTTGAGAATTGTACCTTTTGGACACAACATTGCCACTTGGCTTTCTCACAGCCAAAACAACAGTGGTGGTTCTCCGAGCAACAAACAGTGATGTTTGGTTGGTGAATCAATCAATGTGCTTGAACGAATCAACTGAGTAAATGATTCAATGACTCGATCATAAAGACAGTCCTTTGATTTGTTCCCGAATGAATGTACGTTTTTATTGTCTGGCCATCACCAGACCAAGCTCAATCTTTTAAGATTGAACATTGGTCTGGGGAGTCTGCTCTGTATTTTCTACTGCACAAGAGGCATGATCAACAGGCATAGTTCAAATGACTCTGTACGCAATTGTATAGTCCTTCAACCAATCAGACCAATGATCCATCGCCTCTCTATCCGTCATCATGTTAAACCCGTGCCAGGTGAATAAGCCGGTTTGTGATTGGTCCCCGCAAATTTGTAAAGGAAACAGGATAGAAAAATGTACAGGTTTCCAGCCTGAGCTGCAGGGCGAAATCAAATCGGGCTAGGCATACCAGTCTACGTTTTTTAACAAATCGGTTGGAATTAATTTGTTCAATGATTCACTCATACAGACAGCCACTTGCTGCCACCTACTGGTGTATTGATTTAACATGCATAAAGAGTCGGATCATGTACAAAAAAATAGAAATCATTTGCAGAGGTCATATTGTGGGAGAACTATGCATATACTAGGCTATATAACTGTGTGCAAATCATAAGATGGGCTAATTATTTGGCCTCATGTGCACTTTATAAATAAAAGTCATTTTCTGGGACCTATTTTACCCTCACTAAATCAAATTAAATACAATTGATCAGGTTTCTTTCTGATAAGAAGTCTGGTAAACATTTCTACCTATTTTTAGCTGAACATTTGCTCATGAAAAGCTACGGCAAACTATTTGCTATTGTGGTCGCCAAAACAATCATTGATATCCAATGTTGTTTATTGATAAAAAATGGTCAAAATGTGTTTTGTTGAAATGCATACTATAAAAAATATGAATAAAATTGTCTCCTGTACATATCATGATGGTAAATGTGTTCTAATATCTGAGACCAATCGTTTCCAAGCTAAATTACTCTAATGAATTGCATCACGTCTCAGTTAGAAATACTGTTCTGCTGAGACACTGTCTGGAACCGTACAATTTGTCAAAGAGAAAAATGTGAAGGCCAAATGAGCAGGAAGATTGCGATCAGAAGGCTGTTCTGTGCATGCATGATTGTGTGTGTGTATGTGTGTAGAGGAGTTGGATAAGGGTGACTGGCACTGAATCTCTCTGTGAACAGTAGAGCACTTTCCTCATTTAACCACTTCACTCATCTAGCACTGGAATGCTTTACCGCTACCCTGTGGGTGGTCAGTCTCCTCTCCCATATGCACCTGGACACACCTGGGCTGCCATACATATATACACACTACTGGAGCCCACCTAGAAAGAGGTGACCGACAGCAGCACCTGACCCTCCCTGAGAGCTTAGATGCTCTCTGGCCAGACAAAACGAAGTCTGTTCCATCAACCCTTCATTAGCATACTGACTCAACACACACATTTATAAGAATCTCAGCTGCATGTATAGGCACTGTCCTTATCTTCTGTAATGCCCACACATACAGTATTCTGTGATTTACAGCACAATCCGTTAAAAGAGTGGTATTATTACAACATGCCAGAAGCTCACGTTATCTTGCACCCTCAACGCACTGAGAATATTTCAAGAGCTTATAGAGTCGAAGTGAAACTAATTAAAATGTCTGAGATTTCAACCAAACATCTGTTCGTTTTAATGTCAGAAACAAGCCCATTAGTTTCTGGCAAGAAACATTTTAAAATCAGGTCCCATGGTGGTTCAGCACAAAGTTAGGCTTTTTCTCCAATTCAGATTTAGTTTAAGCACCCTTCTGCATCTGAAGAGAAAACATTAGCATTCAAATGAAAGCACCTGCATTTTTGTCATTTTGGAAGAGAGCATCTGGCAAGGGAGGAGATAAACATGTTATGGTCTCTGCCAACAATACAACATTTTGGTGGAATTGAATTAAAATGAAAATATGAAGGACCGAGCAGAATTTAAACTTGGGTTACATACAGTACAGTGCAACATATCACTGTCTATATTTTATACTTCTTTGACAAACCATTAAAAATATTACTACATTGTTTTAATTCTTTTTAAATTGTCTGATCATTTTCTGTTATACAAAAGCAAATTTAGTATAGGGCTAACTTAAATAATCATGGATGGATGAAAATATTACACTTGAATATCCAACTCCTGATATAGCCAGAGGTGTCAAAAGTATTCACATTCATTACTCGGGTAGAAGATACTAGGGTATACAAAGACTTCTGTAGAAGTTGAAGTATCAACTCAAGCTTTTTACTCAAGTAAAAGTGCAAAAGTACTGGTTTCAAAACTACTTAAAGTATAAAAGTAAAAGTAATGTAAGGAAAAAAAGGCCATTAAGTACAAAAGCTTAGGCCGCACCACAGGGGCCTATAGTGCATTACCCCACCTCCTCAAAAAAACATTTTTCTAAAGGCCATAATGACTATAATGCATTTTAGTACAATGCAAATACATTAAAGAACCATGTGTACTACTGAACATTAACATGTGTGTCATGGAGTGGAAGATATGATAACTAGTTGCCTAATATTTGCTATAGATTGCGCACAAACCGGTACAAACCAATAGGGTGTCTGAATGGTATATGTTTATACTTCTCATCCAACCACAATCAAATTCACTCTATCTGAATGGCGAGATGACAAACCGGAATGAAAACAAGCCAAAATGAAATTGGAGTAACGAGGCTATTTTTAAAATGTAAGGAGTAAAATATACAGATAATTGCGTGAAAATGTAGGAAGTTGAAGTAAAAAATCGGCTAAAAAATATTTACTCCAGTAAAGTATAGATACCCTAAATTTCTACTTAAGTAAGGTAACGAAGTATTTGTACTGCGTTACTTGACACCTGTGGATATAGCCAATAAAAATTTTATAAGTTGATTCATGCTTGCAGACAATGAAACTGTGACAAATTGTGCAACGAAATATTAGTGATTTGTTCTGACAAACAGATGCTATTTTATCGGGTTCATTAAAAAAATTGGCAAAATGTCAAAATCAAGTAAGATTCAAACCTTTCACGCTTAACCTTCAAGAATAAAAGAGCATTCAATTTGAGCCTTGCAACTGCACTACCAAAACACAGGCTTTCTTTACTTTATAGTGGAGAAATGAAAAGCTCAGTGCTCAGCCTTTGACTTTTTGCTTATTTTATTTGCCTCACCCGTATTTGCTTTCATTTAAATGCAAAACTATACGTCTTATGGAAAACCTCAACCCCCTTTGAGATTAAACACACCACATTTGTGACAGAACAAGGCAAGCATGCGTGTAGGGGAGGCAGATGTAAGACAGCAGGTTTAAAATAGAACACAATTGTCCAATTTAGACAATTCTTTCCACAACTGCAAAGAAGGTTGTTGGCATGAGAATGGTACAGCCAATCCCATTATGGACTGATGGTTGCCTAGCAACCTAGCAAGATCAATAACCAATGAGGTCAATGTTCTGGTTAGCCTACTTAGCCCCTGCTGGTAGATGCTGGAACTACACTACTGTACATGGCATCCAAAACCATTTTTATTTTATGGTCGTCACTTGTCCTGAACATTATAAAGCATGTAGCAACTGCAATTGAAATGAAAGGGAAAGCTAAAAGATACACTTCCCCAAATAGCTCTTTCCCTGTCACAATAGGTCAGTGCGACTTTGAGGCAATTGGCACAAATAACAACCACAAGGGGGCCTTAAAGTCTCCAATGCTCAGCCCAGAAGGTGCCACATTTCCAACTGAGCTCTTGTTTTCCACAGCAAGTTGAATGGGCATCTGTTAGTCACCTGTGCTCCTAAAAGCACATTTCCCCATGTGAAACAGGATCTCGGCTTGGATGCTAGAAGAGTTTTGTGCTGCGTTGTTTGCGTTTTTGGTCTCTGGCATGGCATGAAGCCAGAGGCTAGTGCTGTTGGCCTCGATTCACACAGGCGGTCATTAATGAGAGATAAAGCAGAGACACAGAAGAGGTCTGTGGAGAGCAGGGCAGCTCCCTCTTTCTCTCCTTTGCTCCACAGAGACCTCTTTCTCCTCACTCTCGTTTCTTACTGTGCAAAGCTTCCCACAAACACAAGGATAATATCCTGCTTGCACCTCAGGCAGACACAGGGAAGGGCTGTTGAGAAGGGAGGAGGTCAAAGGGGATACCGGGGAGGGGCGCTGCGTAAACTCCAGCTTGCGGACGTGAGGCCTCTACATTTTCAGTCCCACAGCATCAATTAGCATGTTGTCCTCTGCTTCTCGGCAGCTAAGAGCCAGAAAAAGTGAGAACACTCAAGCCCTGTGATCGCCAGGCCCATGGGAAGGCAACAATGCACCAATGGAGAACCACAGAGTAGCGAGTGTACAGCCTCGCAAAGCTCCTCTCAGGGGTCATTTCCTACCTTCTCTCTTAATTTCCTTGTTTTGGTTCATGAGTTGTGAAGGTTGGTTTTTCAGAAAGCTGCATGAAAGAGCAAATGTTTCACTGGGACTGTATTTACAAGCGAGTGTCACTGACAAATACGCCATTGATTACACAAACTTAAAGCTTGTCCATAGTCAGGAAAATAACAGGGCACAAACAATGACGTAAGAACTGTGTGGTCAAACAGTTGCATTGGTCTGATGGTAACTATTCATGTTATCTAATATCCGTAAACCCACCGGCCCACCCACCCATACACCCACCCATACACCCACCCATCCATCCATCCATCCATCCATCCATCCATCCATCCATCCATCCATCCATCCATCCATCCATCCATCCATCCATCCATCCATCCATCCATCTATCTATCTATCTATCTATCTATCTATCTATCTATCTATCTATCTATCTATCTATCTATCTATCTATCTATCTATCTATCTATCTATCTCTGGGTCAATGACATGATGTGCATATTTTTGTTTCCAAATGCATTATTTATTTATTTTTATAATAATTTGATAAATTCATGACATGTATGACTTTATTATATAAACCCATTAAGTTTGAATTCATTTTTAGTGCATTTAAATGATACATATTTTTTATGTTTTGTTATCTTAAACCCCCAAAATGTCAGGTGGTGCAACTGTCCGAACAAAGGCTAAGAAAACTATTTAAAATTGTGTCTTAATAATAAAAACATTAAACAATTAAATACTATGGCATCATTTTAAGTTTGAAAACTTCCATATAAATACATTTTATAAATATCAGTAGTTTTAAAGCTGTTGAGCTGTTAAGAACGTTTGTCCTGTCAGGGGTGGCACAACTGCAAACATGGCTCTATTATTATTAATTGACAAGTAACAGTAAACATGATAATGCTTCATCCAGAGGACCCAACTGATCCTTGTGGCAGGGTGAAAAGGTTTGTAGATCTCTCTCAAATACTGGTAAAAACAAATTCAAGTATGGGTAGGTTGGTACACTTTCCATGTCAGGGGATACAACTACAGTATACAACTGTTTGGTTGTACCGCCCAACATAAAAACAGTCAAAAAATGAAATTAAACACTTTTTAAAATGTTATTTAACAACTGAAACTTGTTTACACACATTGTTCATGACTCAAACATATGCATTGCTTCAGTCTATCTATTGTGGTATGGTGAGAGGTATAGGGTATCCCCAAAGGGTGGATTTCTTCACAAATCGAGTCCAACTACAGATCAAGCCACTGGTTTCTTTTTAATCATCAACCCAAAACTTCAAAACCAAAAAACACTCTTCCAGCTTCTCTCTATATCCAGACACAAGCAGTCTCTCTTTTCTCAGCTCATTAACAGCTTTTCTCCTTCACTGCAACAGCTGTGCTTCCACCGCTGAGGAATCTGGTAACTGTAGTCCAGAACCAGGTGGCCATCTTGGTTTGTAGTCCCCATGCTGCAACCACCAAGATGACACATACCTTCCCTCTTTTTATCTATCTATCTATCTATCTATCTATCTATCTATCTATCTATCTATCAATCTATCTATCAATCTATCTATCTATCTATCTATCTATCTATCTATCTATCTATCTATCTATCTATCTATCTATCTATCTATCTATCTATCTATCTATCTATCTATCTATCTATCTATCTATCTATCTATCTATCTATCTATCTATCTATATTTCAATTCATTTTAAAGATGTTTCCTTATATTCAAATTCAACAAAATGTAATTCTGCATCCTGCATCCAATCTCAATTTAGCTCTGAATTGACCTTAACCCTGAATATGGCATAATATCCCTAAACACTTTGGCTGCTTGCTTATCGCTGTTCTAATTATAATATCAATCGCACACAGTCTTTTGTGCTGGAAGTTCATTTATATGTTTATGTAATCCTCTTTCCTTCCTTATAATGACTCTGCAGAGATTTCACACAATTTTTCTGACGCCTTCAGCAAAGACAGAGCAAAATCCAAGGCCTCTCTTTTAATGAATCTCATTAAGTCATGTCTCTGTCTATAAAACAAGACAATAACATTGAATTTAGCTCATTAGAGTCAGGGACGGGGTGGAACTGGAAAGCCACGTCATAAAAACATGAAAGCGTTAGAATTGCTCTCACACCCCAAAGCACCACATGAGCTTTAAGTTGTGGCACCAGTCTAGAAACTTCCAGCACCACAGACACAGGAGCCACATTAATGAGAGCCATTAATCCAAGATTTTTGATACCAGGAAAAGGGACTACAGAGGGTAATAGAGTGTCACCTTAAAAAACAAAACATATTTGGGCACTTTACTTCGAAATCCTACTGTATGCGATCCTTTAATTTAGCAGGCTGAACAAAATGGCACATTAACTGAAAATCGGTTGAAGTCGACACTGTGCCTGCAACATGCCAAAGAGCCACACGCCAACTCTTAGTTTATTTTATTTTGCAGTAAGGAGCTTTTGAACTCAATATCTCAGGTATAAATATTTAACATCTCGCAGGTACAGAAAAACCTTTTCAGATTTACAAGATGTGAAAACACAGCCTATATTCTCGAAAAACAGTATCATGACCTCTATAATGAGTGGGTCACTGAAAATGTCATACTTCAATAGCCAGTTCTGATTAAAGAGAGCCTTTGCATCATTTCTAGGCCCATGCAAATGTTATTTTTTAGCTGGGGTCAACATAGCTGAAATGACTGTGAAATGAGTGCGGACTAAAAAAAGACACCCGTGATCCTCATACCTCAACCAACCCTATGCATTCATGTATACATAAAGACACCTTTCAGAACTTTCTGGTAGTGTGTGCACCTGGTTTGAAAATATGACCTCATTCTGTGGCGTCTCTCGCAGATTAGAAGTCATTAACCTTAACGACAGGCAGCGTGCTGTGTTGTCATCAGTGCCTGACCTGTGGCAGAGTGCCAAAAGACGTGACGTTTGATCAGGCTATGGGCCTTCGTTTCAGGACGGGAAACTGATGCAAAGGGTTCAAGAGGACGTAAAGTCCACCTTAATGAAAACAAAAGTGCAGAGTACAGGCACACGCAGCAGAAAACTGGAAAAGTCCAAAGAGAAATTAAAGGTCAGGGACAGTGAGTTACAACTGAGGGTCAAACAGTGACAGATAAACTCTAATAAAATGAATAAATAAAGTACTATGCAAATGAAATAAAAAGTCAAGTATTTTAAAAACAGGAATTAGGAAAAAGTGCCATTTAAATGGGCTGTGTATATAATGTAAGAATTACCATGTATTAATTGCTTTTTATTGCCTGTGTGTGAACAGCTTGTAAAGAAACTTAAAAGAAATGTCTTCGACTTCTTAGGTTGTCTATGAAAGCCCAGACACGTTTTTGCCAGGAAAATCTAAAGAATATGACGTTTATGCACGCTTCCCAGAGCCACATTAAATGAATGCTTATATGCAATGTACAGAATAATGCGGAAACAGCCATACTGTAATGTCAATGTGCCGAGCAAAGAAAATAAATTAACTATAATCTCACATAGTCAGATCTATATAGTCTATATTCTCAAATATACTTTATAATCAAACTATCATAACAGTGTCATTTGAATTACCTCACCTGACGACATGATGCCGGTGAAGAGCAGAGCTTGTGCAAACATATCCACATCGCTATGATCAGATGCTTTCTTAACTGATACTTTCTCACCGCTGTCATTTTTAGTCGTGTTTATTTTGTTATTGAGAGAAACACGTGCAGCACATATTTACATATTCATTTAAACGTCGGTTTCAGCAGCATGGGCGGCATCTGGATCTTCGTTAAATGTATACCTCTGCGAAGAATTTCCAACTTATTTTTAGTTCTAAGCGAAGAACAGAAAAAAACTTTGCTGTGAGGATACCAGGGCCTTTTTTTGTATGTTGCATGTGCACAAGTGCAAGCAGTCGAGCAGCACGAGGCCACGAGCAATACATTTCTGCAGTTCACTTAATGGCCACCAGTGTCGCTAATACCAAGCATTTATGAATTCTATATGTAGCCCCTTTAAAGGTGCTGTATGTAAGAATGACAGCTAGTGGTTGAAATGGGTACTGCAGTACGTAACAGGAACGAGCGCAATTGACAATGGAAGGCGAGGAGATTGACACACTTTTAATGTGCTTCCGTTAGATTTTTAGATGGGTGCCGAGTTTTTTTAGGACGGGTAGAATCTGCAATCTCGGACCCTGTTTGTTCGCTAGTTTCCATGACAGCAATGCGCTGTGTTTTCCGCTAACTGGCAACCTGTGGTGTTGAAATACTATTGGGTAAACCGGCAACATGCGGGATTGTACAGACCAAAACCAAAACAGACATTCTGACATTCGGAACGCACATTTCTAAGTAAAATAACTGACCGTAGCATTGTTTTTCAGAGAAAAAAAACGTACATACAGCACATTTAAAGTGCCTCTGCAGTACAGGCATTCACTGTCTCAAAGAATGAAAATGAGAAGAAAAATCATCTCTGAATGTGAAAACACTCCAAATAATTAAAACAGAAATGTCAAACTACTATGGCAGACAGTGGAGGGCTAAATAATCTGATAACCAGCCAAAAATATATTCTAATAGAGTGTTTACTCTTACTGGGTTATGATATCTTGTGCATTATTCATAAGAACTATGATTAGATTTTTGGTAACAGCGATACCTATTCCTATTAGTCCAATCAGTTAATCAATTCGTAGTATTTCACATGAATGGATGATTTTGAACTTTGTGTTATATGCATGAATTAAAAAAAAGTGCCCATAAAAATAAATGACAAAGGGCAAACTTTGATCTGCCCTTTTAACAGTTTTCTCAATCAATTGTTAGTATGGTAGTAGCAGATTAAAAAAACCCCACAGTGAATCAGGGCAGGCCAAGCTCTTGTTTGCTCTTTTTCTATTGGGGGTTTGAAGAGAAGATCCTCACAAAAAAATACATACCAATTGATTGCTCAAGGTCAGTAATGTTTACATTCAAGGTCAGAATGAAAAAAAGTGCAATGTTATTTCACTCACTAGAATTCTTTTCCAGGTGGAAAGGCTGGACTAAAACTTTATTTTACTCTATTTGAACAAATTAGCTGTAATTATTGGAACACTGGAGAGCTATGCACTTCATGATTGAAAGAGTGAATGTTTTAACTACAATTTAAGAACTTGCACTATAAAATAGGATTATAACCCTGTTATTATAAACACACATTAGCATGAACATACAAGCAAACAAAGTACATATTTTAGCTCTGCAGCATCATGGTCGCTTGAGGTGATGCCACAGTAACCACTAGTCAGCACCTTGGACAGAGGCTGCTGTTGATCTTACCAAAAGATGATAAAAAATAAGGTTTGTGGGTCTTATATTATTCTTTATTTTGTTTATAGCGAAATATGGGGCTTAATATTAGGATTCGTATGGATTAAAGCTGGTAAAAGTAGACTCTAAATATGTTAAAAGAAAACTTCGTGCGCTGATCCTGAAGGTGGCACTTCATGGCCCACGTCAGTTCAAGAGCACCTGTAAACTACAAACGGACTTGCTTTAAAAACACAAGCAGCAACCGCTAAACAAAGCAAGCGTGTGGCCCTTTAAGTCTAATTTTAGTTCCTCTTGAAACTGATATCCACTGCCCTGCTGTCCTAGCAAACAGTCAACACAAAATGTTATTTTAAAAAAATAGTTATTAAAATCACTATGTTTTACCTTATTCAGGTGGGGGTTGCGTGTAACATCATACCCCCTCTTCTTGGTGTAAACAAAGGTCTTGCTTTGGTCTTCTAACTTCTGCATCTCCCACTCGATAGATTCCTGTTTGACTAAAGCTTGTGCCATGTTGCTTCCCCTTTAAATAGCGCTGAACTCAACAAGTGCACGCGCTGCATCACAGACAGGAAGACGTTACACAGCGAGAGTGTCAACAGGGGTTGCGTGTTTGCCCTTATCGCCAAACTATTAGTTGTAAAAGTCGATAATTGCCTGGCAAATCTAATCTGGGGCAGAACATTATAGGATTTACGTAATATTTTCACGCGCTGTTTCAAGGAAACTTTCCCAAGGTTGGGACAGGAAAAAATGAGACCGGGGCTAGTTGTCACAAGAAGAAATGAGACCGGGGCTAGTTGTCACAATGCCTGTAGCTATTGCAGATCTTGAGTCAGTAGCTAGTATACAAATGTGTTGGCCTGTTTTCTCTAGCAGTGGTTTTATATGTTGGTTTTAGTGTCTGGTTTAAAAACTAAAATAAACAAATTAATTCTGGCATCCAAATTGAAATTTTGTATTTAAATTTGTATTTTGCTATAGGCTAGATGTTGGGTAACACAATGAAACTACAATAGAATATAGTTCATAATTGTTTACTATACAGAAAAGCCTAAAAGACAGAACGTTGACATATATTAAATTAATAGTTTCCTTGGCAATAACAAATGTTAAATCTGCTGCCAAGTTTTTAAGGTATGTGCCTATGCAGAAATTAACCTAAAACCCAACCTAACCCCGGTCTACACCTTACCACTTATTTCTGATCTTAATCAACAATTTGTATATAATATATATAAAATATTTAAGAAAAAATACAAACAAACTGGTGTGTGGTGTGGTGTGGTGTCAGGTGATGGCTAGCAAGGTTGCAAATCCACAACCCAGATTTCAT